>NC_057814.1:150798738-151098738 GCF_018294505.1 Triticum aestivum
AGGTGGGGACGCGGCGTGCCGCGGCGCCGCATGCGCAGGCGAGTCCGTCACACCATGTCGCCTCCCTGTCTATCTTAGGGTTGTGGCTCTGGGGTTGCGTGCGTCCTATTGTTGGAAAAACAGAATGTCCGCACCGCGCCTGTCAACCAAGCGCACTGCGTGCGTTAGCGCGAGGCCGAGCAGTGTTGGGGAACGTAGTAATTTCGAAAAAATTCCTACGCACACGCAAGATCATGGTGATGCATAGCAACGAGTGGGGAGAGTGTTGTCCATGTACCCTCGTAGACCGAAAGCGGAGGCGTTAGCACAACGCGGTTGATGTAGTCGTACATCTTCATGATCCGACCGATCAAGTACCGAACGCACGGCACCTCCGAGTTCAGCACACGTTCAGCTCGATGACGTCCCTTGAACTCCGATCCAGCCAAGTGTCGAGGGAGACTTTCGTCAGCACGACGGCGTGCTGACGATGATGATGTTCTACCGACGCAGGGCTTCGCCTAAGCACCGCTACGATATTATCGAGGTGTAATATGGTGGAGGGGAGCACCGCACACGGCTAAAAGAACGTTGATCAATTGTGTGTAAAGAGTGCCCCTATCCCCGTATATAAAGGAGCAAGGGGGAGGCCAGCCGGCCCTTGTTGGCGCGCCAGGAGGAGGAGTCCACCTCCTAGTAGGACTAGGACTCCCCTCTTTCCTACTCCTACTAGGAGGGGGAAAGGAAGGGGGAGAGGGAGAGGAAAAGGGGGGCGCCGCCCCCCCTCTCCTATTCCAATTCGGACCAGAGGGGGAGGGGGCGCGCGGCCAACCCTGGCAGCCCCTCTCTCTCTCCACTAAGGCCCATAAGGCCCATTATTTCTCCCGGGGGGGTTCCGGTAACCCTCCGGCACTCCGGTTTTCTCCGGAATCACCCAGAACACTTCCGGTGTCCGAATATATTCGTCCAATATATCAATCTTTATGTCTCGACCATTTCGAGACTCCTCGTCATGTCCGTGATCACATCCGGGACTCCAAACAACCTTCGGTACATCAAAACATAAAAACTCATAATAAAACTGTCATCGTAACGTTAAGCGCGCGGACCCTACGGGTTCGAGAACTATGTAGACATGACCGAGACACCTCTCCGGTCAATAACCAATAGCGGAACCTGGATGCTCATATTGGTTCCTACATATTCTACGAAGATCTTTATCGGTCAGACCGGATAACAACATACGTTGTTCCCTTTGTCATCGGTATGTTACTTGCCCGAGATTCGATCGTCGGTATCTCGATACCTAGTTCAATCTCGTTACCGGCAAGTCTCTTTACTCGTTCCGTAATACATCATCCCGCAACTAACTCATTAGTCACAATGCTTGCAAGGCTTAAAGTGATGTGTATTACTGAGTGGGCCCAGAGATACCTCTCCGACAATCGGAGTGACAAATCCTAATCTCGAAATACACCAACCCAACAAGTACCTTTGGAGACACCTGTAGAGCACCTTTATAATCACCCAGTTACGTTGTGACATTTGGTAGCACACAAAGTGTTCCTCCGATAAACGGGAGTTGCATAATCTCATAGTCATAGGAACATGTATAAGTCATGAAGAAAGCAATTGCAATATACTAAACGATCGAGTGCTAAGCTAACTAAATGGGTCAAGTCAATCACATCATTCTCCTAATGATGTGATCCCGTTAATGAAATGACAACTCATGTCTATGGCTAGGAAACATACCCATCTTTGATTAACGAGCTAGTCAAGTAGAGGCATACTAGTGACACTCTGTTTGTCTATGTATTCACACAAGTATTATGTTTCTGGTTAATACAATTCTAGCATGAATAATAACATTTATCATGATATAAGGAAATAAATAATAACTTTATTATTGCCTCTAGGGCATATTTCCTTCAGTCTCCCACTTGCACTAGAGTCAATAATCTAGGTTACACAGTAATGATTCTTACACCCATGGAGTCTTGGTGGTGATCATGTTTTGCTCGTGGAAGAGGCTTAGTCAACGGGTCTGCAACATTCAGATCCGTATGTATCTTGCAAATTTCTATGTCTCCCACCTGGACTAAATCCCAGATAGAATTGAAGCGTCTTTTGATGTGCTTGGTTCTCTTGTGAAATCTGGATTCCTTTGCTAAGGCAATTGCACCAGTATTGTCACAAAAGATTTTCATTGGTCCCGATGCACTAGGTATGACACCTAGATCGGATATGAACTCCTTCATCCAGACTCCTTCATTTGCTGCTTCCGAAGCAGCTATGTACTCCGCTTCACACGTAGATCCCCCACGACACTTTGCTTAGAACTGCACGAACTGACAGCTCCACCATTCAATGTAAACATGTATCCGGTTTGCAATTTAGAATCGTCCGGATCAGTGTCAAAGCTTGCATCAACGTAACCATTTACGATGAGCTCTTTGTCACCTCCATAAACGAGAAACATATCCTTAGTCCTTTTGAGGTATTTCAGGATGTTCTTGACCACTGTCCAGTGATCCACTCCTGGATTTCTTTGGTACCTCCCTGCTAAACTTATAGCAAGGCACACATCAGGTCTGGTACACAGCATTGCATACATGATAGAGCCTATGGCTGAAGCATAGGGAACATCTTTCATCTTCTCTCTATCTTCTGAAGTGGTCGGGCATTGAGTCTTACTCAATCTCACACCTTGCAATACAGGCAAGAACCCTTTCTTTGCTTGATCCATTTTGAACTTCTTCAAAACTTTGTCAAGGTATGTGCTTTGTGAAAGTCCAATTAAGCGTCTTGATCTATCTCTATAGATCTTGATGCCCAATATATATGCAGCTTCACTGAGGTCTTTCATTGAAAAACTCTTATTCAAGTATCCCTTTATGCTATCCAGAAATTCTATATCATTTCCAATTAGTAATATGTCATCCACATATAATATCAGAAATGCTACTGAGCTCCCACTCACTTTCTTGTAAATACAGGCTTCTCCAAAAGTCTGTATAAAACCAGATGCTTTGATCACACTATCAAAGCGTTTATTCCAACTCCGAGAGGCTTGCACCAGTCCATAAATGGATCGCTGGAGCTTGCACACTTTGTTAGCTCCCTTTGGATCGACAAAACCTTCCGGTTGCATCATATACAATTCTTCTGCCAGAAATCCATTCAGGAATGCAGTTTTGACATCCATTTGCCAAATTTCATAATCATAAAATGTGGCAATTGCTAACATGATTCGGACAGACTTAAGCATCGCTACGGGTGAGAAGGTCTCATCGTAGCCAATCCCTTGAACTTGTCGAAAACCTTTCGCAACAAGTCGAGCTTTATAGACAGTAACATTACCGTCAGCGTCAGTCTTCTTCTTGAAGATCCATTTATTTTCAATTGCTTGCCGATCATCGGGCAAGTCAACCAAAGTCCATACTTTGTTCTCATACATGGATCCCATCTCGGATTTCATGGCCTCAAGCCATTTTGCGGAATCTGGGCTCACCATCGCTTCTTCATAGTTCGTAGGTTCGTCATGGTCTAGTAACATAACCTCCAGAATAGGATTACCGTACCACTCTGGTGCAGATCTTAATCTGGTTGACCTACGAGGTTCAGTAATAACTTGATCTGAAGTTTCATGATCATTATTATTAACTTCCTCACTAACTGGTGTAGGTGTCGCAGAAACTGGTTTCTGTGATGATCTACTTTCCAATAAGGGAGCAGGTACAGTTACCTCATCAAGTTCTACTTTCCTCCCAGTCACTTATTTCGAGAGAAACTCCTTCTCTAGAAAGGATCCATTCTTAGCAACGAATATTTTGCCTTCGGATCTGTGATAGAAGGTGTACCCAACAGTCTCCTTTGGGTATCCTATGAAGACACATTTCACTGATTTAGGTTCGAGCTTATCAGGTTGAAGTTTCTTCACATAAGCATCGCAACCCCAAACTTTAAGAAACGACAACTTTGGTTTCTTGCCAAACCATAGTTCATAAGGCGTCGTCTCAACGGATTTTGACGGTGCCCTATTTAGAGTGAATGCAGCCGTCTCTAAAGCATAACCCCAAAACGATAGCGGTAAATCAGTAAGAGACATCATAGATTGCACCATATCTAGTAAAGTACGATTACGACGTTCGGACACACCATTACGCTGTGGTGTTCCGGGTGGCGTGAGTTGCGAAACTATTCCGCATTGTTTCAAATGTAGGCCAAACTCGTAACTGAAATATTCTCCTCCACGATCTAATCGTAGGAACTTTATTTTCTTGGTACGATGATTTTCAACTTCGCTCTGAAATTCTCTGAACTTTTCAAATGTTTCGGACTTATGTTTCATTAAGTAGATATACCCATATCTGCTTAAATCATCTGTGAAGGTGAGAAAATAATGATATCCGCCACGAGCCTCAATATTCATCGGACCACATACATCTGTATGTATGATTTCCAACAAATCAGTTGCTCTCTCCATAGTTCCGGAGAACGGTGTTTTAGTCATCTTACCAAGTGATTCATAATCAAGTGGTTTCAAAAGTCCATCAGTATGGAGTTTCTTCATGCGCTTTACACCGATATAACCTAAACGGCAGTGCCACAAATAAGTTGCACTATCATTATCAACTCTCCATCTTTTGGCTTCAATATTATGAATATGTGTATCACTACTATCGAGATTCAACAAAAATAGACCACTCTTCAAGGGTGCGTGACCATAAAAGATATTACTCATATAAATAGAACAACCATTATTCTCTGATTTAAATGAATAACCGTCTCGCATTAAACAAGATCCAGATATAATGTTCATGCTCAACGTTGGCACCAAATAACAATTATTTAGGTCTAATACTAATCCCGAAGGTAGATGTAGAGGTAGCGTGCCGACCGCGATCACACCGACTTTGGAACCGTTTCCCACGCGCATCGTCACCTTATCCTTAGCCAATCTTCGCTTAATCCGTAGCCCCTGTTTCGAGTTGCAAATATTAGCAACAGAACCAGTATCAAGTACCCAGGTGCTACTGCGAGCATTGGTAAGGTACACATCAATAACATGTATATCACATATACCTTTGTTCACCTTGCCATCCTTCTTATCCGCCAAATACTTCGGGCAGTTCCGCTTCAAGTGACCAGTCTGCTTGCAGTAGAAGCACTCAGGCTCAGGCTTAGGTCCAGACTTGGGTTTGTTCTCCTGAACAGCAACTTGCTTGCTGTTTTTCTTGAAGTTCCCCTTCTTCTTCCCTTTGCCCTTTTTCTTGAAACTACTGGTCTTATTGACGATCAATACTTGATGCTCCTTTTTGATTTCTACCTCCGCAGCCTTTAGCATTGCGAAGAGCTCGGGAATCGTCTTATTCATCCCTTGCATATAATAGTTCATCACAAAGCTCTTGTAGCTTGGTGGTAGTGATTGAAGAATTCTGTCAATGACGCTATCATCCGGAAGATTAACTCCCAGTTGAATCAAGTGATTATTATACCCAGACATTTTGAGTATATGCTCACTGACAGAACTATTCTCTTCCATCTTGCAGCTATAGAACTTATTGGAGACTTCATATCTCTCAATCCGGGCATTTGCTTGAAATATTAACTTCAACTCCTGGAACATCTCATATGCTCCATGACGCTCAAAACGTCGTTGAAGACCCGGTTCTAAGCCGTAAAGCATGGCACACTGAACTATCGAGTAGTCATCAGCTTTGCTCTGCCAGACGTTCATAACTTCTGGTGTTGCTCTTGCAGCAGGCCTGGCACCCAGCGGTGCTTCTAGGACGTAATTTTTCTGTGCAACAATGAGCATAATCCTCAAGTTACGGACCTAGTCCGTGTAATTGCTACCATCATCTTTCAACTTTGCTTTCTCAAGGAACGCATTAAAATTCAACGGAACAACAGCACGGGCCATCTATCTACAATTAACATAGACAAGCAAGATACTATCAGGTACTAAGTACATGATAAATACAAGTTCAATTAATCATATTACATAAGAACTCCCACTTAGATAGACATCCCTCTAATCCTCTAAGTGATCACGTGATCCATATCAACTAAACCATGTCCGATTATCACGTGAGATGGATTAGTTTCAACGGTGAACATCACTATGTCACTACTAGGAAAAGGGCTATAGATGGAATGGCCACTAATGGCGCACCAGATATGTGGTGCGCCATTGCTATGTAGCAGTGGCGCACCATGTGCTGGTGCGCCATTAGTGTGAAATACACTAATGGCGCACCAGACACACGGTGCGCCATTAGTAACAATTTTTTTTGCCAGACATACTAATGGCGCACCAGGACATAGTGCGCCATTACTAGTTGTAACTAGTAATGGCGCACCAGGAACATAGTGCGCCACTACAATTTTTTTTTATTTTTTACTTTTTTGCAAAACTACTAATGGCGCACCTGGGGCAGTTGGTTGATACGTGGGACGCCGCAGAGAAAGAATATTTCACTATGAGAGCCGCACTGCTCACGACGGTGCACGACTATCTCGGTTTCGGATATCTCGCGGGGCAGGTGGTTTCGGAGAGAAAGAATATTTCCCTCCCCCGCTCCACCGGCCGCCGCCGCCGACCCCCGGCCCGCACCCTCCCCCACTCCACCGTCGCCGACGACCCACCGCACCCTCCCCCGCTCCACCGGCCGTCGCCGACGACCCCCCGCACCCTCTCCCCCGCACCCTCCCCGGCCCGCTCCACCGTCACAAATGAATGCAACTAAATTTGCAAAAAAAGCAAATTTGATTATATTTTCAAATAACAAATTTGATGATATTTTTAAAAAATCATTACTGTTTTTATAAAAAATATTACTGTTATGATTTAAACAAGTTTGAACATATTTAAACACAAATAAATATCAAACAGCATTTTAAATGCATAAAAACAAAAATTGGGGAGCCTGGGAATCGAACCCAGGACCTCCTAGTGTGTGTGCTGCGTGCTGACCAGTCGGGCTAGTGGGCGTGTTCTGATGGAGATAGGGTTAGGTGGAATATAACCTGACCAGTCGGGCTAGTAAGTAAAACAAAATTCTAATGGCGCACCAGGGGGAGGTGCGCCATTAGAATCGACGTACTTATGGCGCACCAGGGGGAGGTGCGCCATTAGAATCGACGTACTTGTTCCCCTCGCACTGTGGCCTCCCTCCCTCCCTCGCCAGATCCCCCACTCGACCCCAACCGTACGCCGCCGCCCCCTTGCTCCGCCCCCTCCGTCCGCCGCGCCTGCACGTCGTCCGCCGCTGTGGTCTTGCGCTGCCTCGACGCCGCCGCCCCGACCCCCGCCGGACTCCACCCCCGCCGCCCCCACCACTGCAGCTCCCTCGCGCCGCCGCCCCCGCGCCCGCCGCTCCTTCGCCGCCCCGCCCCAGCACGTACGTCCCCTCCCTCCCTTCCCCCATCCCCCTAGCTTCTCCTCCTCCTCCTCTCACCACCCGTGCCTTCTTCTGCTCGGAAGGTCAAGAAGGCGGCCAAGGACGCCGACGACATCACGGGCCCCTTCCTCCGGATCGCCGCCCGCAGCCTCCTCGACGCCGGCGTCCTCTAGGTGATTCCTCCTCTCTCCTCCCCTCCTTCCCCCTAGGTTTCTCTCCCCGCCGGCGTCCTCTAGGTGATTCGAGGTGATGCCCCTCACCCCCAACATGCTGTACTGAATTTCTAGGAAAATATGTGATGATGCAGTGTGTGTCAGGTTCAAAACGGAAAGAGAAAAGAACAGGGTTTCTTCAAGTACATGATAGTATTAGTTTTTATCTCAGTCCTTGTGGTGATGTTTTTGTGTTTGGGGTTAAACATATGGGGTACAAGTACAATGTGGCATCAACAATTTGCAAGGGGCACCAGAGACTCATCATTTGCCAAGAACAGATGTCAGTCATTAGCTTGGCATCATGTAAGAAAATGGCCATAATGTGCCCTGATAATGATGTATTTTGTCATAAAAATATATAGTGGACTGCCATGATAATGACATGGTCCTCGTTAGTTACATGTATAGGCTTAATTGAGCTGTGGAGTTCTTGTTACCTTGTCTGTCTGTCCTCGTTAGTTACATGTATCTCTCTGTTTGTGTTTCTGCGTAACAGGTTCGATCGCGGTTGGAGAAAAATTGAGGCGTTTGTTGGCTCCAAGACAGTGATACAGGTATATACATGTGCTCTGCTTACTTGTTTGGTTTGCAATAGTTATCATCTGACAAAGTATGCTTAGTTGTTTGGTTTGCAACCCATATTTTATAGTTGATAATACATTTTCCAGATTTGCTTGGTTGCAATCTTTTATCTGAACGCGGTCATTATAAGTTTATAGCTTTCCCACTGTCAGGCTTGTTCCAATAAGTAGATGCACTTGCTCCTTTCTTACATATTTGTGCAATAGTTATCATCAAGTCTACTTCCATGTTGCTGCTAGTAGTAACCTGACAGCACAGCCATACTTAGACCTTCAGAAGGTCAATCTTCAGTTTACTTGACTTTTGAGCCTGCTAGTAGTAACTTGGCAGCCATTCAAGGATGTCTTGGTTGTTCACGAGGCCATCCAATTGTTGTTATGTGATGACCTGATTTCTTGTCTTCCAATGGCATTTGACATTGTGATGACCAACTCATTGATTTGTCATACCCATACTAAACAAAGGTTAGGTTCAGAGATAGTGCTGCATTGTTGAGTTTTACTCCTTTTGATGTAGTAAATTTATTGACTGGTGTTTATCTTACCCTGTTCCATTGAGTAGTAAATCATTATTGGCTTGTATAGATGTCAGCATGCTCCCTTTCTACTCATTTTGGAGAACCTGTAGATGCCAACTCTTGATATGCATGCATGCATTCTTTGCTTGTTTATATTCATTCTTGTAAACTGAACATGCTCATCTATCTATATATGCATTGTATTTTTTTCCTTTGGAAAGTAAAGTTTATTTCCTGGCTGGCTGGCATGATGGCTCATGGATACCTCAGCTGCAGCTGCAGCTGGAGCTCAATGGATGCAACCTTTGTATCTTCCTGTAGTATGGAGTATTAAATTGCCCCCTAGGGTATAAGGTTTCATTTGGATGTTCTCCCAGAACAAAACCATGACTTGTGACAATCTAAGGAAAAGGGGGATGGCAAAACCCCTAGAGTGTGTTCATTGCAAAGAGATACAAACTATATATCATTTATTTTTTGAATGTATTGTAGCTAGTAAAATCTGTGAAGATGTTGAAATGCTTTTCTAGGTGCCAATCGTTAACTTTGAATCTATTGCTAAGTTGTGGCTTTGCAATAAAAGATACATTCACTTGAATGCAGTGTGCTTTTTTCTTTTCCAAAGGAAAAGAAAATGTGGTGTATAACAAATGTATTATTTGGTGGAAATTGAGATATCATATTAATCATTGACAAATTGGCTTTGAACAAATAATCTTAAATCCATGCATACCTACACAATTCATCTATTTGCAATGTGATGTTGTAAGGGTACTAATTGGTCTCTTCTGCTGCTTATCAGAGATGGGGGGAAGCAGCCACCGCCGCTCTGCCTCACCGGAGTACGAGTTGGATGCTTTCGAGTTCTTCAGTGTCATACTTGGGACTTCAGTATCAGCCACGAGGCAGGTATATAAAACGAGAGATCTCCCCTTCACCCATCTCATTATGATAACTCTGTTGTTTGCTACATCACTCCTTGTCCCAAATTGCAGAGGCTGCCTGACACTTTTATGAACATGCTGGGTGAAGATCCGCCACATAATGTGAAGCTCCGACAGGCCGGCGGCGGGGTTCGCAGGCTGTGGGACGTGGAGTTGGTGATCGAGGAGGGCCACATGTACCTGTGCCGTGGCTGGGACAAGTTCTACAGTGCCTACGACCTGCGGACCGGGTACTTTCTTCTCTTCAGGTACGACGATGACGCCACAATGCTCATCGTGAAGGTTTTCAACACGACTATGTGTCGCATGCGCTACGCTGACGACGAAGATGCCAGTGCGTTCTGCCTCTTCTTATTCCTCTACATTTGGCTTTGTCTCACATCGATTGTTAACGGCCATTGTTGCATTTGGACAGGCAATGGGAGCAGCAGCAGCGACACTGGCTACAGCCAAAGCAGCAGCGATTCTGGCTTTAGCGAAAGCAGCAGCGATTCTGGCAGCAGCAAAGACAGCAAGAAGGATGATCCGGACTGGAGTGGGGGAGAAGAGGAGCAGAGTGGGGATGAGGAGCTGCAGGATGACGATGGGCATCAGGCTGAGGATGACCTAGCGCTGGTGGTGGCTGACCAAGGGCAAGAGATGGTGGTGGCTGACCATGGGCAAGAGATGGTGGTGGCTAGTACCATGGGCAAGAGATGGTGGTGGCTGAGGATGACCTAGCGATGGTCGTGCCCGTCCTGCCTGAAGGTGGCCTCGCGATGGTGGTGGTGCCTGACAATGACCACGCACCGGTGGTGGCGCCGGCGATCCCACAGCTGGGCGACATGACCACGCCAATTGTGGTAGAAGACTACATCCCACAGCTGCCTCCACCGCCTCGCCGCTCTTGGCGCATCAGGCTGAGGAAGGAGAAGGAGAAGAACAATGAGAACTGAACTATGTGAAACTTTTGTAATATGGTGTTGGATGGATAACGGTGTTGGATGAACAATGTGAAACTTTTGTAATATGTAACGATGGAACTATGTGTTGGCTATGTATGTATATATGATGAAACTTGTGTGTTGGATATGATTGTTATATGGATGCTTGTTGTATATATATGTGTTGGATATCTCATATGTGAAATAGTGACCTGAGATTAAGAAAAAACGATTTTTTTTTAAAATGTTACTAATGGCGCACTTCCATCTGGTGCGCCATTAGTATACCAGTTACTAATGGCGCACCTTTGGGATACTAATGGCGCACCCGTGGTGCGCCATTAGTATACTAGATACTAATGGCGCCCCTGTGGTGCGCCATTACTAAAATATTCTAGTGGCGTGGTGCTAGTGGCGCACCAGTAGTGCGCAATTAGTAGGGAAAACTGGTGCGCCACTAGTAAGCCTTTTTCTAGTAGTGTGTTGATCATATCTACTATATGATTCACGCTCGACCTTTCGGTCTCCCTGTTCCGAGGCCATATCTGTTATATGCTAGGCTCGTCAAGTTTAACCTGAGTATTCCGCGTGTGCAACTGTTTTGCACCCATTGTATTTGAACGTAGAGCCTATCACACCCGATCATCACGTGGTGTCTCAGCACGAAGAACTTTCGCAACGGTGCATACTCAGGGAGAACAGTTATACTTTGATAATTTAGTCAGGGATCATCTTATAATGCTACCGTCAATCAAAACAAGATAAGATGCATAAAAGATAAACATCACATGCAATCAATATAAGTGATATGATATGGCCATCATCATCTTGTGCTTGTGATCTCCATCTCCGAAGCACCGTCATGATCACCATCGTCACCGGCGCGACACCTTGATCTCCATTGTAGCATCGTTGTCCTCTCGCCAACTATTGCTTTTACGACTATCGCTACCGCTTAGTGATAAAGTAAAACAATTACATGGCGATTGCATTGCATACAATAAAGCGACAACCATATGGCTCCTGACAGTTGCCGGTAACTCGGTTACAAAACATGATCATCTCATACAATAAAATTCAGCATCATGTCTTGACCATATCACATCACATCATGCCCTGGAAAAACAAGTTAGACGTCCTCTACTTTGTTGTTGCAAGTTTTACGTGGCTGCTACGGGCTTAGCAAGAACCGTTCTTACCTACGCATCAAACCACAACGATAGTTTGTCAAGTTGGTGTTGTTTTAACCTTCGCAAGGACCGGGCGTAGCCACACTCGATTCAACTAAAGTGAGAGTGACAGACACCCGCCGGTCACCTTTAAGCAACGAGTGCTCATAACGGTGAAACCAGTCTCGCGTAAGCGTACCCGTAATGTCGGTCCGGGCCGCTTCATCTCACAATACCGCTGAACCAAAGTATGACATGCTGGTAAGCAGTATGACATGCTGGTAAGCAGTATGACATATATCGCCCACAACTCACTTGTGTTCTACTCGTGCATAACATCAACGCATAAAACCTAGCTCTGATGCCACTGTTGGGGAAAGTAGTAATTTCAAAAAATTTCCTACGCACACGCAAGATCATGGTGATGCATAGCAACGAGAGGGGAGAGTGTTGTCCATGTACCCTCGTATACCGAAAGCAGAAGCGTTAACACAACGCGCTTGATGTAGTCGTACGTCTTCACGATCCGACCGATCAAGTACCGAACGCACGACACCTCCGAGTTCAGCACACGTTCAGCTTGATGACGTCCCTCGAACTCCGATCCAGCCGAGTGTCGAGGGAGAGTTTCGTCAACACGACGGCGTGGTGAGGATGATGATGTTCTACCGACGCAGGGCTTCGCCTAAGCACCGCTACGATATTATCAAGGTGTAATATGGTGGAGGGGGCACCACACACGGCTAAAAGATCGTTGATCAATTGTGTGTAAAGAGTGCTCCCCTGCCCCTGTATGTAAAGGAGCAAGGGGGAGGCCGGCCGGCCCTGGTTGGCGCGCCAGCAGGAGGAGTCCACCTCCTAGTAGGAGTAGGACGCCCCTCTTTCCTACTCCTAATAGGAGGGGGAAAGGAAGGGGGAGAGGGAGAGGAAAAGGGGGGCGCCGCCCCCCCTCTCCTAGTCCAATTCGGACCAGAGGGGGAGGGGGCGCGCGGCCAACCCTGGCAGCCCCTCTCTCTCTCCACTAAGGCCCATAAGGCCCATTATTTCTCCCGGGGGGGGTTCCGGTAAACCTCCGACACTCCGGTTTTCTCCGAAATCACCCGGAACACTTCCGGTGTCCGAATATAGTCGTCCAGTATATCAATCTTTATGTCTCGACCATTTCGAGACTCCTCGTCATGTCCGTGATCACATCCGGGACTCCGAACAACCTTCGGTACATCAAAACATATAAACTCATAATAAAACTGTCATCGTAACGTTAAGCGTGCGAACCCTACGGGTTCGAGGACTATATAGACATGACCGAGACACCTCTCCGGTCAATAACCAATAGCGGAACCTGGATGCTCATATTGGTTCCTACATATTCTACGAAGACCTTTATTGGTCAGACTGCATAACAACATACGTTGTTCCCTTTGTCATCAGTATGTTACTTGCCCGAGATTCGATCGTTGGTATCTCGATACCTAGTTCAATCTCGTTACCGGCAAGTCTCTTTACTCGTTCCGTAATACATCATCCCGCAACTAACTCATTAGTCACAATGCTTGCAAGGCTTAAAGTGATGTGTATTACTGAGTGGGCCCAGAGATACCTCTTCGACAATCGGAGTGACAAATCCTAATCTCGAAATACGCCAACCCAACAAGTACCTTTGGAGACACCTGTAGAGCACCTTTATAATCACCCAGTTATGTTGTGACGTTTGGTAGCACACAAAGTGTTCCTCCGGTAAACGGGAGTTGCATAATCTCATAGTCATAGGAACATGTATAACTCATGAAGAAAGCAATAGCAATATACTAACCGATCGAGTGCTAAGCTAACTGACTGGGTCAAGTCAATCACATCATTCTCCTAATGATGTGATCCCGTTAATCAAATGACAACTCATGTCTACGGCTAGGAAACATAACCATCTTTGATTAACGAGCTAGGAAAGGAAAGGCATACTAGTGACACTATGTTTGCCTATGTATTCACACAAGTATTATGTTTCCGGTTAATACAATTCTAGCATGAATAATAAACATTTATCATGATATAAGGAAATAACTAATAACTTTATTATTGCCTCTAGGGCATATTTCCTTCAAGCAGGGGGGTGGGGAGGGGGGTCACGACCCCCCTCCCCACCCCCCTGCGAGGCCGAGCCTGGAACGAGACGGAGCAGGTGGGGACGCGGCGTGCCGCGGAGTCGCATACGCAGGCGAGTCCGTCACACCTCGTCGCCTCCTTGTCTATCCTAGGGGTGTGGCTCTGGGGTTGCGTGCGTCCTATTGTTGGAAAAACAGAATGTCTGCACTGCGCTTGTTAACCAAGCACACTGCGTGCGTTAGCGCGAGGCCGAGTAGGGTTGGTGGGAGGGGGGTCGTGACCCCCCTCCAAAGCCCCCTGCCAGGCCGAGCCTGGAACGAGCCGGAGCAGGTGGGGATGCGGCGTGCCGCGGTGCCGCATGGGCAGGCGAGTCCGTCACACCCCGTCGCCTCCTTGTCTATCTTAGTGGTGTGGCTCTGGGGTTGCGTGCGTCCTATTGTTGAAAAAACAGAATGTCCGCACTGCGCCTGCCAACCAAGCGCACTGCATGCGTTAGCGCGAGGCCGAGCAGGGGGTGGGAGGGGGGTCGTGACACCCCTCCCCACCCCCTTGCTAGGCCGAGCCTGGAACGAGCCGGACAACGCGGCGACACGGCATGCCGCGGCGCCACATGCGCAGGCAAGTCCGTCACACCCCGTCGCCTCCCCGTCTATCTTAGGGGTGTGGCTCTGGGGTTGCGTGCGTCCTATTGTTGGAAAAACAGAATGTCCGCACTGCGCCTGTCAACCAAGCGCACTGCGTGCGTTAGCACGAGGCCGAGCAGGGGGGTGGGAGGGAGGTCATGACCCCCCTCCCCACCCCTCCTGCGAGGCCGAGCCTGGAACGAGCCGGAGCAGGTGGGGACGCAGCGTGCCGCGGCGCCGCATGCGCTGGCGAGTCCGTCACACCCCGTCGCCTCCCTATCTATCTTAGGGGTCTGGCTCTAGGGTTGCGTGCGTCCTACTTGTTGGATAAGACCAGAATGCCCGCACTGTGCCTATCAACGCAAGCGCAGTGCGTGCGTTAGCGGCGAGGCCGAGCAGGGGGGTGGGGACGGGGGTCGGACCCCACCTCCCCACCCCCTGCGGAGGCCGAGCCTTGGAAATGAGCCGGAGCAGGCGGCGACGCGCGTGTCGCGGGCGCCGCATGCGCAGGCGAGTCCGTCACACCCCGTCGGCCTCGCTGTTCTGATCTTAGGGCGTGTGGCTGCTGGGGTTGCGTGCATCCTATTGTTGGATAAACAGAATGTCCTGCACTGCACCTGTCAACCAAAGGCGCACTGCGTGCGTTAGCGCGAGGTCCGAGCAGGTCGGCTGGGAGGGGCGGTCGTGACCACCCCCTCCCCACCCCCCCTGCAAGGGCCGAGCCTGGAAAAAGCCGGAGCAGGCGGCGACGCGGCGTGTCGGGGCGCCGCATGCTGCACGCGATGTCCGTCACACCCCGTTCGCCTCCCTGGCTTATCTTAGGGGTGGTGGCTCAGGGTTGCGTGCGTCCTATTGTTGGAAAAACAGAATGTCCGCACTGCGCCTGTCAACCAAGCGCACTGCGTGCGTTAGCACGAGGCCGAGCAGGGGGTGGGAGGGAGGTCGTGACCCCCCCCCTCCACCCTCCTGCGAGGCCGAGCCTCGAACGAGCCGGAGCAGGCGGTGACGCGGCATGCCGCGGCGCCACATGCGCAGGCGAGTCCGTCACACCCCGTCGCCTCCCCGCCTATCTTAGGGGTGTGGCTCTGGGGTTGCGTGCATCCTATTGTTGGAAAAACAGAATGTCCGCACTGCACCTGTCAACCAAGCAAACTGCGTGCGTTAGCACGTGGCTGAGCAGGGGGTGGGGGGTCGTGACCCCCCTCCCCACCCCTCCTGCGAGGCCGAGCCTGGAACGAGGCGGAGCAGGTGGGGACACAGCGTGCCGCAGCGTGCATGCGCAGGCTAGTCCGTCACACCCCGTCTCCTCCCTGTCTATCTTAGGGGTGTGGCTCTGGGACTGCGTGCGTCCTATTGTTGGAAAAACAGAATGTCCGCACTGCGCCTGTCAACCAAGCGCACTGCGTGCGTTAGCGCGAGGCCGAGCAGGGGGGTGGGAGCGGGTCGTGGCCCCCTCCCCACCCTCCCTGCGAGGACGAGCCTCGAACGAGCCGGAGCAGGCGGTGACGCGGCGTGCCGCGGCGCCACATGCGCAGGCGAGCCCGTCACACCCCGTCGCCTCCCTGTCTATCTTAGGGGTGTGGCTCTGGGGTTGCGTGCGTCCTATTGTTGGAAAAGCAGAATGTCCGCACTGCGCCTGTCAACCAAGCGCACTACGTGCGTTAGCGCGAGGCCGAGCAGGGGGTGGGAGGTGGGTCGTGACCCCCTCCCCACCCCCCTGCGAGGCCGAGCCTAGAACGAGCCGGAGCAGGCGACGACGCGGCGTGCCTCGGCGCCGCATGCGCAGGCGAGTCCGTCACGCCTCGTCGCCTCCCTGTCTATCTTAGGGGTGTGGCTCTGGGGTTGCTTGCGTCCTATTGTTGGAAAAACAGAATGTCTGCACTGCGCCTGTCAACCAAGCGCACTGCGTGCGTTAGCGCAACACCGAGCAGGGGGGTGGGAGGGGGGTCGTGACCCCCCTCCCCACCCCCTGCGAGGCCGAGCCTAGAACTAGCCGGAGCAGGCGCCCACGCGTCGTGCCGCGGCTCCGCATGCGCAGGCGAGGCCGTCTCACCACGTCGCCTCCCTGTCTATCTTAGGTTTGTAGCTCTGGGGTTGCGTGCGTACTATTGTTGGAAAAACAGAATATCCGCACTGCGCTTGTCAGCCAACCGCACTGCATGCGTTAGCGCGAGGCCGAGCAGGCGGATGGGAGGGGGGTCGTGACCCCTCTCCCCTCCCCCCTGCGAGGCCGAGCATGGAACGAGCCGGAGTAGCCGGCGACGCGGCGTGTCGCGGCGCCGCATGTGCAGGTGAGTCCGTCACACCCCGTCGCCTCCCTATCTATCTTAGGGGTGTGGCTCTGGGTTGCGTGCGTCCTGTTGTTGGAAAAACAGAATGTCCGCACTGCGCTTGTCAACCAAGCGCACTGCGTGCGTTAGCGCGAGGCCGAGCAGGGGGGTGGGAGGGGGATCGTGACCCCCCTCCCCACCCACCTTGCGAGGCCGAGCCTGGATCGAGCCGGAGCAGGCGGCGACGCGGCGTGCCGCGGCGTCGCATGCGCAGGCCAGTCCGTCACACCCCGTCGCCTCCCTGTCTATCTTAGGGGTGTGGCTCTGGGGTTGCATGCGTCCTATTGTTGGAAAACAGAATGTCCGCACTGCGCCTGTCAACCAAGCGCACTGCGTGCGTTAGCGCGAGGCCGAGCAGGGGGTGGGAGGGGGGTCGTGACTCCCCCTCCCCACCCAACCTGCGTGGCCGAGCTTGGAACGAGCTGGAGCAGGCGGCGACGGGGCGTTCCACGGCGCCGCATGCGCAGGCGAGTCCGTCACACCCCGTCGCCTCCCTATCTATCTTGGGGGTGTGGCTCTGGGGTTGCGTGCGTCCTGTTGTTGGAAAAACAGAATGCCTGCACTGCGCCAGTCAACCAAGCGCATTGCCCGCGGTAGCGCGAGGCCGAGCAGGGCATGGAAGGGGGGTCGTGACCCCCCTCCCCACCCCCCTGCGTGGCCGAGCCTGGAACGAGCTGGAGCAGGTGGCGACATGGCGTGCCGTGGCGCCGCATGCGCAGGCGAGTCCATCACACCCCATCGCCTCCCTATCTATCTTAGGGGTGTGGTTCTGGGGTTGCGTGCGTCCTATTGTAGGTAAAATAGAATGTCCGCACTGCGCCTCTCAACCAAGCGCACTGCGTGCGTTAGCGCGAGGGTGAGCAGAGGGGTGGGAGGGGGTCGTGACCTCCCCTCCCCACCCCCCTGCGAGGTCGAGCCTGGAACGAGCCGGTGCAGGTGGGGACGCGGCGTGCCGCGGCACTGCATGCGCAGGCGAGTCCATCACACCCTGTCGCCTCCCTGTCTATCTTAGGGGTGTGGCTCTGGGGTTGCGTGCGTCCTATTGTTCGAAAAACAAAATGTCCGCACTGCGCCTGTCAACCGAGCGCACTGTGTGCGTTAGCGCTAGGCCGAGCAGAGGGGTGGGCGGGGGGTCGTGACCCCCCTCCCCACCCCCCTGCGAGGCCGAGCCTGGAACGAGCCGGAGCAGGTGGGGACGCGGCGTGCTGCGGTGCTGCATGCGCAGGCGAGTCCGTCGCACCCCGTCACCTCCCTATCTATCTTAGGGGTGTGGCTGTGGGGTTGCGTGCGTCCTATTGTTGGAAAAAAAGAATGTCCGCACTGCGCCTGTCAACCAAGCGCATTGCGTGCGTTAGCGCGAGGCCGAGCAGGAGCGTGGGAGGGGGGTCGTGACCCCCTCCCCACCCCTCCTGCGAGGCCGAGCCTGGAACGAGCCGGAGCAGGAAGCGATGCGGCGTGCCGCGGCGCCGCATGCGCAGGCGAGTCCGTCACGCCCCGTCACCTCCCTGTCTATCTTAGGGGTGTGTCTCCGTGGTTGCGTGCGTCCTATTGTTGGAAAATCAGAATGTCTGCACTGCGCCTGTCAACCAAGCGCACTGCGTGCATGAGCGCGGTGCCGATCAGGGGGGTGGGAGGGGGGTCGTGACTCCCCCTCCCCACCCACCCTGCGAGGCCGAGCCTGGAACGAGCCGGAGCAGGCGGCGACGGGGCGTTCCACGGCGCCGCATGCGCAGGCGGGTCCGTCACATCCCGTCGCCTCCCTATCTATCTTAGGGGTGTGGCTCTGGGGTTGCCTGCGTCCTATTGTTGGAAAAACAGAATGCCTGCACTGTGCCTGTCAACCAAGCGCACTGCCCGTGTTAGCGCGAGGCCGCGCAGGGGGTGGGAGGGGGTCGTGACCCTCCTCCCCACCTCCTGTGTGGCCGAGCCTGGAACGAGCCGGAGTAGGCGGCGACGTGGCGTGCCGCGGCGCCGCATGCGCAGGCGTGTACGTCACACCCCGTCGCCTCCCTGTCTATCTTAGGGGTGTGGCTCTGGGGTTCCGTGCATCCTATTGTTGGAAAAATAGAATGTCCGCACTGCGCCTGTCAACCAAGAGCACTGCGTGCGTTAGCACGAGGCCGAGCAAGGGGGTGGGAGGGGGGTCGTGACCCCCCTCCCCACCCCCGCTGCGAGGCCGAGCCTGGAACGAGCCGGAGCAGGTGGGGACGCGGCGTGCCGCTGCGCCGCATGCGCAGGCGAGTCCGTCACACCCCGTCACCTCCCTGTCTATATTAGGGGTGTGGCTCTGGGGTTGCGTGCGTCCTATTGTTGGAAAAACAGAATGTCTGCACTGCGCCTGTCAACCAAGCGCACTGCATGCATTAGCGCGAGGCCAAACAGGGGGGTGGGAGGGGGGTCGTGACTCCCGCTCCCCTCCCACCCTGCGAGGCCGAGCCAGGAACGAGCCGGAGCAGGCGGCGACGGGGCGTTCCACGGCGCCGCATGCGCAGGCGAGTCCGTCACACCCCGTCGCCTCCCTATCTATATTAGGGGTGTGGCTCTGGGTTGCGTGCGTCCTATTGTAGGACAAACAAAATGCCTGCACTGCCCGCGTTAGCGCGAGGTCGCGTAGGGGGTGGGAGGGGGGTCGTGATCCCCTCCCCACCCCCTGCGTGGCCGATCCTGGAACGAGCCGGAGCAGGCGGCGACGTGGCGTGCCGCAGCGCCGCATGCGCAGGCGAGTCCGTCACACCCCGTCGCCTCCCTGTCTATCTTAGGGGTGTGGCTCTGGGGTTGCGTGCATCCTATTGTTGGAAAAACAGAATGTCCGCACTGTGCCTGTCAACCAGGAGCACTGCGTGCGTTAGCACGAGGCCGAGCAGGGGGGTGGGAGGGGGGTCGTGACCCCCCTCCCCACCCCCGCTGCGAGGCCGAGCCTGGAACGAGCCGGAGCAGGCAGTGACGCGGCGTGCCGCGGTGCCGCATGCGCACACGAGTCCGTCACACCCCGTCGCCTCCTTGTCTATCTTAGGGGTGTGGCTCTGGGGTTGCGTGCGTCCTATTGTTGGAAAAACAGAATGTCCGCACTGCGCCTGTCAACCAAGCGCACTGCGTGCGTTAGCGCGAGGCCGAGCAGGGGGTGGGAGGGGGGTCGTGACCCCCCTCCCCACCCCCCTGCGAGGCCGAGCCTGGAACGAGCCGGAGCAGGCGGCGACGCGGCGTGCCGTGGGGCTGCATGCGCAGGCCAGTCCGTCACACCCCGTCGCCTCCCTGTCTATCTTAGGGGTGTGGCTCTGGGGTTGCATGCGTCCTATTGTTGGCAAAACAGAATGTCTGCACTACGCCTGTGAACCAAGCGCACTGCGTGCGTTAGCGCGAGGCCGAGCAGGGGGTGGGAGGGGGGTCGTGACTCCCCCTCCCCACCACCCTGCGAGGCCGAGCCTGGAACGAGCCGGAGCAGGCGGCGACGCGGCGTTCCGCGGCGCCGCATGCGCAGGCGAGTCCGTCACACCCCGTCGCCTCCCTGTCTATCTTAGGGGTGTGGCTCTGGGGTTGCGTGCGTCCTATTGTTGGAAAAACAGAATGTCCTGCACTGCACCTGCAACCAAGCGCACTGCCGCGTTAGCGCGAGGCCGAGCAGGGGGGTGGGAGGGGGATCGTGACCCCCCTCCCCACCCCCCTGCGAGGCCGAGCCTGGAACGAGCCAGAGCAGGCGGCGACGCGGCGTGCCGCGGCGCCGCATGCGCAGGCGAGTCCGTCACACCCCGTCGCCTCCCTGTCTATCTTAGGGGTGTGGCTCTGGGGTTGCGTGCGTCCTATTGTTGGAAAAACAGAATGTCCGCACTGCGCCTGTCAACCAAGCGCACTGCGTGCGTTAGCGCGAGGCCGAGCAGGGGGTGGGAGGGGGGTCGTGACCCCCTCCCCACCCCCCTGCGAGGCCGAGCCTGGAACGAGCCGGAGCAGGCGGCGACGCGGCGTGCCGCGGCGCCGCATGCGCAGGCGAGTCCGTCACACCCCGTCGCCTCCCTGTCTATCTTAGGGGTGTGGCTCTGGGGTTGCGTGCGTCCTATTGTTGGAAAAACAGAATGTCCGCACTGCGCCTGTCAACCAAGCGCACTGCATGCGTTAGCGCGAGGCCGAGCAGGGGGTGGGAGGGGGGTCGTGACCCCCCTCCCCACCCCCCTGCGAGGCCGAGCCTGGAACTAGCCGGAGCAGGTGCGACGCGTCGTGCCGCGGTGCCGCATGCGCAGGCGAGTCCGTCACACCCCGTCACCTCCCTGTCTATCTTAGGGGTGTAGCTCTGGGGTTGCGTGTGTCCTATTGTTGGCAAAACAGAATGTCCGCACTGCGCCTGTCAACCAAGCGCACTGCGTGCGTTAGCGCGAGGCCGAGCAGGGGGGTGGGAGGGGGGTCGTGACTCCCCCTCCCCACCCACCCTGCGAGGCCGAGCCTGGAACGAGCCGGAGCAGGCGGCGACGGGGCGTTCCACGGGGCCGCATGCGCAGGCGAGTCCGTCACACCCCGTCGCCGCCCTATCTATCTTAGGGGTGTGGCTCTAGGGTTGCGTGCGTCCTATTGTTGGAAAAACAGAATGCCTGCACTGCATTTGTCAACCAAGCGCACTGCCCGCGGTAGCGCGAGGCCGAGCAGGGGGTGGGAGGGGGGTCGTGACCCCCCCTCCTCACCCTCCCTGCGTGGCCGAGCCTGGAACGAGCCGGAGCAGGCGGCGACGCGGAGTTCCACGGCGCCGCATGCGCAGGCGAGTCCGTCACACCCCGTCGCCTCCCTGTCTATCTTAGGGGTGTGACTCTGGGGTTGCGTGCGTCCTATTGTTGGAAAAAATAGAATATCCGCATTGCGCCTGTCAACCAAGCGCACTGCGTGCGTTAGCGCGAGGGCAAGCAGGGGGGTGGGAGGGGGTCGTGACCTCCCCTCCCCACCCCCCTGCGAGGTCAAGCCTGGAACAAGCCAGTGCAGGTGGGGACGCGGCGTGCCGTGGCGCTGCATGCGCAGGCGAGTCCGTCACACCCTGTCGCCTCCCTGTCTATCTTAGGGGTATGGCTCTGGGGTTCCGTGCGTCCTATTGTTTGAAAAACAGAATGTCCGCACTGCGCCTGTCAACCGAGCGCACTGCGTGCGTTAGCGCTAGGCCGAGCAGGGGGTGGGAGGGGGATTGTGACTCCCCTCCCCACCCCCTGCGAGGCCGAGCCTGGAACGAGCCGGAGCAGCTAGGGACGTGGCGTGCCGCGGCGCCGCATGCGCAGGCGAGTCCGTCGCACCCCGTCGCCTCCCTGTCTATCTTAGGGGTGTGGCTCTGGGGTTGCGTGCGTCCTATTGTTGGAAAAACAGAATGTCCGCACTGCGCCTGTAAACCAAGCGCACTGCGTGCGTTAGCGCGAGGCCGAGCAGGGGGTGGGAGGGGGGTCGTGACTAACCCTCCCCACCCACCCTGCGAGGCCGAGCCTGGAACGAGCCGGAGCAGGCGGCGACGGGGCATTCCACGGCGCCGCATGCGCGGGCGAGTCCGTCACACCCCGTCGCCTCCCTATCTATCTTAGGGGTGTGGCTCTGGGGTTGCTTGCGTCCTATTGTTGGAAAAACAGAATGTCTGCACTGCGCCTGTCAACCAAGCGCACTGCGTGCGTTAGCGCAACACCGAGCAGGGGGGTGGGAGGGGGGTCGTGACCCCCCCTCCCCACCCCCCTGCGTTGCCGAGCCTGGAACGAGCCGGAGCAGGCGGCGACATGGCGTGCCGCGGCGCCGCATGCACAGGCGACTCCGTCACACCCCGTCGCCTTCCTGTCTATCTTAGGGGTGTGGCTCTCGGGTGCGTGCGTCCTATTGTTGGAAAAATAGAATGTCCGCACTGCGCCTATCAACCAAGCGCACTGCGTGCGTTAGCGCGACGGCGAGCAGGGGGTGGGAGGGGGTCCTGACCTCCCCTCCCCACCCCCCTGCGAGGCCGAGCCTGGAACGAGCCGGAGCAGGTGGGGACGCGGCGTGCCGCGGCGCCGCATGCGCAGGTGAGTCCGTCACACCCCGTCGCCTCCCTGTCTATCTTAGGGGTGTGGCTCTGGGGTTGCGTGCGTCCTATTCTTGGAAAAACATAATGTCTGCACTGCGCCTGTCAACCAAGCGCACTGCGTGCGCTAGCGTGAGGCCGAGCAGGTGGGTGGGAGGGGGGTCGTGACCCCCCTCCCCACCCGCCCTGCGAGGCCAAGCCTGGAACGAGCCGGAGTAGGTGGCGACGCGGCGTCCCGCGTCGCCGCATGTGCAGGCAAGTCCGTCACACCTCGTCGCCTCCCTATCTATCTTAGGGGTGTGGCTCTGGGGTTGCGTGCGTCCTATTGTTGGAAAAACAGAATGTCCGCACTGCGCCTGTCAACCAAGCGCACTGCGTGCGTTAGCGCGAGGCCGAGCAGGGGGTGGGAGGGGGGTCGTGACCCCTTCCCCACCCCCCTGCGAGGCCGAGCCTAGAACGAGCCGGAGCAGGCGGCGACGCCGCGTGCTGCGGCGCCGCATGCGCAGGCGGGTCCGTCACGCCCCGTCGCCTCCCTGTCTATCTTAGCGGTGTGGCTCTGGGGTTGCGTGCGTCCTATTGTTGGAAAAATAGAATGTTTGCACTGCGCCTGTCAACCAAGCGCACTACGTGCGTTAGCGCAAAGCCGAGCAAGGGAGTGGGAGGCGGGGTCGTGACCCCCCTCTCCAACCCCCTGCGAGGCCGAGCCTGGAACTAGCCGGAGCAGGTGCGACGCGGCGTGCCGCGGTGCCGCATGCGTAGGAGAGTCCGTCACACCCTGTCGCCTCCCTGTCTATCTTAGGGGTATGGCTGGGGTTACGTGCGTCCTATTGTTTGAAAAACAGAATGTCCGCACTGCGCCTGTCAACCGAGCGCACTGCGTGCGTTAGCGCTAGGCCGAGCAGGGGGTGGGAGGGGGATCGTGACTCCCCTCCCCACCCCCCTGCGAGGCCGAGCCTAGAACGAGCCGGAGCAGCTGGGGACGCGGCGTGCCATGCGCAGGCGAGTCCGTCGCACCCCGTCGCCTCCCTGTCTATCTTAGGGGTGTGGATCTGGGGTTGCGTGCGTCCTATTGTTGGAAACACAGAATGTCCGCACTGCGCCTGTCAACCAAGCGCACAGCATGTGTTAGCGCGAGGCTGAGCAGGGGGTGGGAGGGGTGTCGTGGACCCCCTCCCCAGCCCCCTGCGAGGCCGAGCATGGAACGAGCCGGAGCAGGTGGGGACACGGCGTGCCGCGGCACCGCATGCGCAGGCGAGTCCGTCACACCCCGTCGCCTCCCTGTCTATCTTAGGGTTGTGGCTCTGGGGTTGCGTGCATCCTATTGTTGGAAAAACAGAATGTCCGCACTGCGCCTGTCAACCAAGCGCACTGCGTGCGTTAGCGCGAGGCCGAGCAGGAGCATGGGAGGGGGGTCGTGACCCCCTCCCCACCCCTCCTGCGAGGCCGAGCCTAGAACGAGCCGGAGCAGGCAGCGACGCGGCGTGCCGCGGCGCCGCATGCGCAGGCGAGTCCGTCACACCCCGTCGCCTACCTATCTATCTTAGGGGTGTGGCTCTGGGGTTGCGTGCGTCCTATTGTAGGAAAAATAGAATGCCTGCACTGCGCCTGTCAACCAAGCGCACTGCCCGCGTTAGCGCGAGGCCGCGCAGGGGGTGGGAGGGGGGTCGTGACCCCCCTCCCCACCCCCTGCGTGGCCGAGCCTGGAACGAGCTGGAGCAGGCAGCGACGTGGCGCGCCGCGGCGCCGCATGCGCAGGCGAGTCCATCACACCCCGTCGCCTCCCTGCTATCTTAGCGGTGTGGCTCTGGGGTTGCGTGCATCCTATTGTTGGAAAAACAGAATGTCCGCACTGCGCCTGTCAACCAAGGGCACTGCGTGCGTTAGCACGAGGCCGAGCAGGGGGGTGGGAGGGGTGTCGTGACCCCCCTCCCCACCCCCCTACGAGGCCGAGCCTGGATGGAGCCGGAGAAGGCGCCGACGAGGCGTGCCGCGGCGCCGCATGCGCAGGCGAGTCTGTCACTCCCCGTCGCCTCCCTGCTATCTTAGGGTTGTGGCTCTGGGGTTGCATGCGTCCTATTGTTGGAAAAACATAATGTCCACACTGCGCTTGTCAACCAATCGTACTGCATGCGTTAGCGCGAGGCCGAGCAGGCGGGTCGGAGGGGGTGCCGTGACCCCCCTCCCCACCCCTCCTGCGAGGCCGAGCCTGGAACGAGCCGGCGCAGGAGGCGACGCGGCGTGCCGCGTCGCCGCATGTGCAAGCGAGTCCGTCACGCCCCATCGTCTCTCTGTCTATCTTCGGGGTGTGGCTCTGGGGTTGCGTGCGTCCTATTGTTGGAAAATAGAATATCCGCACTGCGCCTGTCAACCAAGCGCACTGCATGCGTTAGCGCAAGGCCGAGCAGGCGGGTGGGAGGGGGGTCGTGACCCCCCTCCCCACCCCTCCTGCAAGGCCGAGCCTAGAACGAGCCGGAGCAGGCGGTGACGCGGCGTGCCACCGCGCTGCATGCGCACGCGAGTCCGTCACACCCCGTCGCCTCCCTGTCTATCTTAGGGGTGTGGTTCTGGGGTTGCGTGCGTCCTATTGTTGGAAAAACGGAATGCCCGCACTGCGCCATTCAACCAAGCGTACTGCGTGTGTTAGCGCGAGGCCGAGAAGGGGGGTGGGAGGGGGGTCGTGACCCCCCTCCCCACCCACCCTGCGAGGCCAAGCCTGGAACGAGCCGGAGCAGGCGGCGACGTGGCGTGCCGCGGCGCTGCATGCGCAGGCGAGTCCGTCACACCCCGTCGCCTCCCTGTCTATCTTAGGGGTGTGGCTCTGGGGTTGCGTGCGTCCTATTGTTGGAAAAATAGAATGTCCGCACTGCGCCTGTCAACCAAGCGATGTCACAGCCCTAGAATTGCTTGTAGCTAATTGCATGAAAGCATTCATGTCATCATGTTTAATTCAAATGAACCTGAATTGGGGATGACCAAACCCTAGCACCAAATGAATTCAACTAGGTTCAAAATAAAAATATTTTCAATGAACCCAAAATGCCCTTCAAAAATGTTCATTATTTATGAAAAAGGTTAAAACACTTACCAGAGGTCATGCACATTTTTCCAAGGCATTTATGGTCTTTGAATTAATCCATATTGTATTTGAATTGGGGCATTTAAATACTATTAATATTTTGAAATGCTCCAACAATTCTGAAAATAGTTGAGGGCCTCTGTAATAATTCATTTAATACCCACAATTGTTTTCAGGATTTATTAAAATGATTTGGGCTATAAACTAAATCAAAACAAAATAACAAAAATAGAAAAGCAGAACAAATTATTGTTAGAGAGAGAGAGAGAACCGACCTGGCGCCCACTCGTCCGGCCCAGCACGGCCCAGTCCATCTGGCTATGCCAGTCGTCCCCTTCCTTTGGACAGAAGGACGCCGGGCGTGTGCCCCTTGCGCGCGGCCACGCGTCTCGGCCACCTCCTGCTTCCGTCGCCTCCCCGGCGTCGCTCTGGACGCCCTGGACGTCGACACGCACCCCCCGACCCCTCTCACTCTTCCCCGAGGCCCTCCTCCCCTCTGCTCCCTATCTCACGCTCGAACCCGAGCGCCACCATCGCCGCCGCTCGTTGCTGCCGTGCCCACCGCTGATGTCTTGCCTCCCCAATCAGTCCAGCACCTCCGCTACCTCGCACCACGCCTCTCCATCAAAGAAAGCTAACGCGGAGGCCCTGTGGAGCCGCCATCGTCGCCATCTTCCTCGTCCCTGTCTGGTGGTCGCCGTCGTTGATTCGCCGCATGCAGGACATCCCCGAGCCCGCTGAGCTTGTCTACGTGACCGCTGTGAGCTCTCCGTCTTTGCCCCTCGTTATCTTCGTCGTTTGCGATCTCCAGCGTCCGTAACCGCCTTGGCCGAGCTTCCCCTGCCGCCGGCCATGTCGCCGTCGTCGTTGCAGCCACTACAGCTCGAGCCTGAGCGCGTCACCGTGCTCAGCTTGTCTGCAGGAGCATGAAGCACCCCACCGCTCGACCTGTCGTGCACCACAATGCCGATTCCGAGCTTGACCGAACCACGGCCGCCACAAAGCTCGTCGCCGGCGTTGATTCCGGCGACCCCCGCACCCAACTCCGCCTCCTCTTGATGCGGGCGAGCAAGGGCTATGCCCTGGTGCCCTCAGCGCGCTGACCCGATGCCTCTAGCGCAAATTCGGCGCGCCCCGCCGTGTTCTGTGGTCACCGCCGGCTGAACTCCGGCGAGGTCGACGTGGTCCCATCATTAGGAGCTAATGACATCGCTAATTAACCCTAGAGCCACTTACAGATGGGCCCCACTTCCTAATTAACCACGGCTTAGTTTTGTTTAGACTAAACTAACCCCGCAAGGCCCACAGGTCAGTTTGACCTGGCCACGTCACCTGTTGACCGACCCCACACGTCAGCGTTGACTTGCTGACGTGGCTGTTGACCTGACCCCACCTGTGAGTGACCCAGACAGCACTGTGTGACTGACCAGTGGACCCCACTGGTCAGGTTTGACCTGGTCAGCCGCAGTTGACCTACTGACGTCACCGTGACGCAATGATGACGCAGTTAATAATTTTCTGGATTTAAAATAATTCAGAAAATTCCAGAAAATCCTATAAACTTCTAAAAATCATAGAAAATAATCTATAGCTCAGAATGAAAAGATTTATATATGAAAAATGATCAGAAAAATCCAATCTATCCATCTCTACTAGTTTCATGCATGTTAGAGCAACCTATCCTTGCTGTTTAGATGAAACAAGATAATGCACTTATATGACGCTATAAAATGGGTTTGCATTTGAATCTTTGGTTCAAATGGACTCATCTCAATCTGTTCTAGCTTGCATTAGACCAAAACACATTGATATTGCCATGTCATGATCATGCATCATATTGTGCATTGCATTGATTGTATTTCTTCTCTGTTGCCAGTATTTGTCCCCTCTCGGTAGGCGTATTCTGATGATGAGTTCGATGACACCGATGAAGAGCTATATTATCTTCAGAAGTGCCAGGCAAGCAAACCCCCCTTGTTCATTCTGATACAATCCCACTCTCTCGCTCCTGCTCTCTTTTACTGCATTAGGACAACAACGATTGAACTATTACATGCTGCGGTAGTTGAACCCCTTTCCTCTGCATGACCTGTCATTGCCACAGTAAATAGATGAAACCCACTAGCATGAGTAGGAATTGTTTGAGCCCTGATGTGCCTACTCATTCATGCTTGTTTGTCATGCTTGCTACTGCTTAGAGTTGAGTCAGGTCTGATTCATCGGGGATGAATTGGAATGTGGTGAACATGTCCTACTGTGTGAGAGCTAAGTGTGTGAACACGATTTGGTAAAGGTAGCGGTGAGAGGCCATGTAGGAGTACATGGTGGGTTGTCTCATTGCAGCCGTCCTCAGGAACTGAGTTCTGTGTTTGTGATCCATGAACAGTTACTACCACACATTGGGTTCTGGTAACTCGACCCCTCTCGACTTATTAATCAACATGATCTCTGTCCAGGAGTTGCAACTAGTTTCTGGTGTTTGTAGGTAGTCCTAGTAGTCTACTAAGTGGCACCCGGTACAGGTGGGCTTGGGACAGACTAGGCACGGTGGCCCGGTGTACCAAGTGGCACCTGGATGGTGGGCTTGGGAACCCTGCACACATCGTTTGGGGCCGTGAGCGACACCCTGGCCGGATCTCCTTGCGGATGGAACCCGATTAGGCGATAAACCTGGACGAGAGACTTGTGTGGTTAGTCAGGTCGTGGCTGACTCCCTCGCCAGGCTTCCGCTTGAAGGTTGCCGAGATACATGACGTGTACATGGTGGTAAGTGGCGAGAGCGTGTGTGAAGAAGTACACCCCTAAGAGTTCCGTGTGGACTTCAACGTTTAGCTTGATACCTCAGCTACGTTCTTGTGCCCTCGGCAGGATTTTGTAGATAATCAGGCTTCGCAGCCTTTTCCATTTGTAGATGTCTGTACTCAGACATGTTAAGCTTCCGCATGTGCTTTGACTTGTATGCTCTGAATGTTGGGTCATGAGACCCATGTTTGTAATATCTGGCTCTTCGGAGCCTAACGAATACATACTCTGAGTCGTAGAGTCTTGTTGTGATGCCATGTTGTATTTGCACATATCGAGCATATTGTGTGTATGATTGAAATGCTTGGTATGTGTGGGATCCGACAACCTAGTCGTTTATCCTTGGTAGCCTCTCTTATGCGGAAATGTAGTCTTATGCTTCCATGAGCCATAGTAGTCCGCTACAGCCCGGTTCACCGGAGTCCTGCTAGCCTAGCACTACTGCTCCGGAACACTTTACTGGCCAGCATGTGATTCACTTCGTTCCTGTGTCTGTCCCTTCAGGGAAATGTCACGCGGTGACATCCGGAGTCCTGCCTAGCCTGCTACAGCCCGGGTTCCCGGAGTCCTGTTAGCCTAGTGCTACAGCCCGGATTCACACGCTCTTGACCGACATGCTCGATGTTGATTCATGTATGCCTGTCCCCGTAAGTTAGTGCCACTTTGGGTTCACGACTAGTCATGTCGGCCCGGGTTCTCTGTCATATGAATGCTAGCGACACTATCGTATACGTGAACCAAAAGGCGCAAACGGTCCCGGGCCATGGTAAGGCGACACTCGTGGGAATACCGTGCGTGAGGCCGCAAAGTGATATGAGGTGTTACCGGCTAGATCGATGTGACTTGGAATCGGGGTCCTGATAGCTTTGGTATCAGAGCCTGACTGCCTGTAGGATTACCAAGCCAAACTGGTCGAAGTTGAGTCTAGAAGTGCTTTAGTTATATAAGGGAATTTATTGTGGAAGGGAACGTAAGGCTCTTTTTACTCCTTTACCTTATGCCCTTCTGATCTGAGTCAACCTCTTCTTTTCTACGGGGATTAAGAACTAGGCTTCTCATCTTTCTATCAGGATCACGTGTTACTACTCTGTAGACTTATAGGATTGACCGATTTAAGCCTGAGTTCAGTTCCTACTACTTCTGTATGTTCATGTTTGGTCTCGGAACCTTGTTATTGTGATGTTGAGTGGTTATGCCACCATTTTACATGATGTCTCAAATCTTTTTGAGCATTTACAGCCGTTATCCTGTCCGAGTCATCCCAGGTTTCTAAATAATCTGATGCATTTGCAAAATCATTTCCCTCTGGTTTCGATGTTCCTTTAGGCCAGATTAATCACACTAATCGTCAAGTTGAGGTACTCTGTTGCCTCGACATATATGTTGGAGTTACTATTACGACCCTAGGTGTCTTAGAGGATCACCTAATAATCTAGCCATGTTTTGTGTTCCCAGTGTGATGATTCTGGTCATTATTCTCGAAAGCATCCCGTGATGCCATTTAGTAGTAGGTATTCTACTCCTGGGTTCTTGACCCGAGCTTCACCCAACTTACTTCATGTTGATAGTGTTTGCTAGTTCCTTTAGGATATTAGTAACCTTGCGATAGTCCTCAAGGTTCGTGGTTTATCATTCTTCCAATACCATGAACCAATATGGCAGAAGTTCCTTTGAACCAAAAGATCACAACCAGAGTGCTCTTGAGAGTTCTCCATTCAAATTGTGAATCTGCCAGTCCTTCTTCTTCTGCATGGGTTATCTGGAAGAAATATATTGAACTTGTTCGACATGCTAAACCATGCATCCACAACTCAGAAAATTACATGTTCGTTTGGATTGTTCCTCTTTAGTTGTATTCCGACCACCGTCTATCAATTGATAGTCAGGACTAGTCGTGCACTCGTGTTCATCGATGCCTATTACTCTTGTGGTCTGTCAAGCCATTCTATTTCAGAATGACTAGGAGAAACAAACTCCGGTACCTCGTCCATATATGGATTGGGTCGAAGTAGTTGTATTCCACAGATCAAAATGCCAATCCAGTTTTTGTTCTGTTCTACCTTGGAGTGTTACCATCTTTATGTCAAGAGTGTCATGAGAATTGCACCAACTCTTATGAATTCCTGATGTAGTGATACTCCCCGCCATCATCATTCATTTCTTGGTCCCGTGTTGTCACAACCCGAATGGCGACAAGTGAACCATGATGTGTGAAATCAATACTCCTAGCAACCGTGTTGCTTGGTAGTTAAAGGACAATAACTTCATCCTTAGCGTGTTGGTTATTGAATCACCATCCTAGGACTGATCGTGCTATCTAGTCCATTTTTGTTGGTGCACCCTTCGATCGATGAGTTAGGATTTTGTCAAACCCTTGCTCTTTGGATCACATCGTCTTGCCTTGAAAGCAAGATTGTTCTCGAGCTTAGAGACATATCGGTGGTTCGTGATTTTCCGGATATCTTCTTGGAAGTACCACCAGGTTGTCCCCTTTCCGATATGTTGTGTTCGTGATCAAGTTGGTTTTCCAATAAACCACTCTTTCTCCAAGAATCTATGTTGGATACCCCTGAGCTAGTTGGTTAAGCCAAACAACAACTTGGAGAGTTGGAAGATAAAAGCTTGTCTGACTTAGTTCATGTTAAGGGATATCTTGTATGTGTGTTGAAGAAAGATGATATCTTCATTGACTGATCCTCGTGTCAATTGATTGGATCTATTGCCTTACCCAAATCTTTGATTTGCGTATGGGCTATCGTCAAATCAAATCAGAACCAACGATATTCTTAATGTTGTCTTACTCGTGGTTGATCCCTCGAGCATACACCATTATATCCTTTGGGTCTGACCAATGCTATCACTTGTTCACATAATTATGGAATTCCATCACCATGGAAACCTGGATGAATTGTTGTTGAACCCATCAGCAACACTGCTACCTTCTCCATGATTTGTGTTGAACATCCAGCTAGTATTGAAACTTTGTAAGCATCGCCTTCATGTTCCGCTCATGAGGTATACGTTTGGATGAAAGTAGTGACTTCCTCTAATTCACGTGCATTTGATGTAAGTTGCCGCCGTGGATTCGAGAAAGCTTGTTTTTGCTTCCTTTGGAATCATCCCAAGTTAGTCATGCACATGTGCGAAGTAGTCTATGGTTTGGAGACTTGCAACCTTCATTATATATGTATCCCTAGCACACCAAGCCACTGATTGATTTGTTCAAGGAGAAGAAGTTTCTTCTTAAGAGCTAGACTTACGCAAGGACTTCGACATCCTTGTTGATGGTTCCTAACCAGAACTCGGTAGTGTTTTATTATAAGACTACTACATGGCCATGCTTGTCCGGGACAGCGTGCTCACATGTATGTAGCAGAACCAGCTCATGTTTTGGAGCTTGCTACCGTAGCTCATTTCCCGAGAATCTCGCAACGTCATCTCGTCGATTTGTGTTGCAAACCTTCATTTTCTTCTAGACTCGATGAGTCTGGAATATCCTGTTACCAACTAGATCCGAATCTCAGGCTGATATGTCGGTTGGAACTTTTCCAAGATTATGATGTAGGTCCCGACAAGGTTGATGTTCTGGCCGACACACCTAGCCGGAGGATCTATCATTGTAGTATCTTGATTGAGCTATTTAACCATCTTCTCCATGAGAATTTAGTGCAACTTATTCTAGAAGTTGATCCTCAGGGGTCCTTGTGCTCTCGGTTTCCTTGATTATTCTAGAACCATTCAACGGGGGAATAACTCTTGTTGAGTTATCCCCAGTTACCAGAATCATACCCAGCATTTGCATTTTGTTCCCAGCTTGCACCTCAGTAATTACTGTTTAGGATCATCTTCAAAAGTGGTCCTACTACGGGTCCCATCCATCCCCGATGATAAGCAAAATCATCCATGGTGTTGTCTTCAACAAGGTAGTCCACATCATTCCTTCTGGTATGAGTATGCCATTCTTTCGAATTCGTTCACACGATCGTTTGTGATTGCCTTAGGCTAGTATAAAGAGTTTCAACGATCTTTGTATCAAAAGTAATTCTTTTTGCCACTTAAGGGAATAATTCTACGAGTCACCTTTCCTAAGGTGCCCCGTTATGGAATCATGGCAATTAACTCCTCACTGCTTTGGAACCCATGCACCATATTATCTAAGCGTGGGATTGTTGCCCACCAAATCAAACCTCATCGTTTGTTCTTCCATCCCTCTCGATGCATGTTTTGCCTCTCAGCTCCTGAGATGTTTCTATATCTCATTCCGTGAATTGATCTTGTGATCATTAAGATGATCCTAAGTTGCTCGAATCTCAAAAAGATCGATTGTTCTAGAATTCTCTCTTTCTATTCGTGGTCGTGTTGGATGAAGTTTTCGACAGCAAAGACGTCAAGATCAATTTGAAGCAATGAATCAACATCTTCGAGAAATGCAATGGATCGTGAAGATTGTGTTAGCTTTGTGTCCCCTCTGTCTTCTTACCTCGGGTCTCGAATCTCGGGACGAGATTATTTTTTTAGTGGGGGTGAGTTGTCACAGCCCTAGAATTGCTTGTAGCTAATTGCATGAAAGCATTCATGTCATCATGTTTAATTCAAATGAACCTGAATTGGGGATGACCAAACCCTAGCACCAAATGAATTCAACTAGGTTCAAAATAAAAATATTTTCAATGAAGCCAAAATGCCCTTCAAAAATGTTCATTATTTATGGAAAAAGGTTAAAACCCTTACCAGAGGTCATGCACATTTTTCCAAGGCATTTATGGTCTTTGAATTAATCCATATTGTATTTGAATTGGGGCATTTAAATACTATTAATATTTTTAAATGCTTCAACAATTCTGAAAATAGTTGAGGACCTCTGTAATAATTCATTTAATGCCCACAATTATTTTCAGGATTTATTAAAATGATTTGGGCTATAAACTAAATCAAAACAAAATAACCAAAATAGAAAAGCAGAACAAATTATTGTTAGAGAGCGAGAGAACTGACCTAGCGCCCACTAGTCCGGCCCAGCACGGCCCAATCCATCTGGCCGTGCCAGTCGTCCCCTTCCTTGGGACAGAAGGACGCCGGGCGTGTGCCCCTTGCGCGCGGCCACGCGTCTCGGCCACCTCCTGCTTCCGCCGCCTCCCCGATGTCGCTCTGGACGCCCTGGACGGCGACACGCACCCCCCGACCCCTCTTACTCTTCCCCGAGGCCCTCCTCCCCTCTGATCCCTCTCTCGCTCGAACCCGAGCGCCACCGTCGCCGCCGCTCGTTGTTGCCGCGCCCACCGCCGATGCCTTGCCTCCCCGATCAGTCCAGCACCTCCGCCACCTCGCACCATGCCTCTCCATTGAAGAAAGCTAACGTGGAGGCCCTGTGGAGCCGCCATCGTCGCCATCTTCCTCGTCCCTGTCTGCTGATCGCCGTCGTCGATTTGCCGCACGCAGGACGTCCTCGAGCCCGCTGAGCTTGTCTACGTGACCGCTGTGAGCTCTGCGTCTTTCCCCCTCGTTATCTTCGTCGTTTGCGATCTCCAGCGTCCGTAACCGCCGTGGCCGAGCTTCCCCTGCCGCCGGCCATGTTGCCGTCGTCGTTGCAGCCACTACAGCTCGAGCCTGAGCGCGTCACCGTGCTCAGCATGTCTGCAGGAGCACGAAGCACCCCACCGCTCGACCCGCCGTGCACCACAACGCCGATTCCGAGCTTGACCGAACCACGGCCGCCGCAAACCTCGTGGCCGGCGTTCATTCCGGCGACCCCCGCACCCAACTCCGCCTCCTCTTGATGCGGGCGAGCAAGGGCTATGCCCTGGTGTCCTCAGTGCGCTGACCCGACGCCTCTCGCGCAAATCCGGCGCGCCCCGCCGTGTTCTGTGGTCGCCGCCGGCTGAACTCCGGCGAGGTCGACGTGGTCCCATCATTAGCAGCTAATGACATTGCTAATTAACCCAAGAGCCACTTACAGACGGGCCCCACTTCCTAATTAACCACGGCTTAGTTTTGTTTATACTAAACAAACCCCGCAGGGCCCACAGGTCAGTTTGACCTGGCCACGTCACCTGTTGACCGACCCCACACGTCAGCGTTGACTTGCTGACGTGGCTGTTGACCTGACCCCACCTGTCAGTGACCCAGACAGCACTGTGTGACTGACCAGTGGACCCCACTGGTCAGGTTTGACCTGGTCAGCCGCAGTTGACCTGCTGACGTCAGTGTGATGCAATGATGACGCAGTTAATAATTTTCTGGATTTAAAATAATTCAGAAAATTCCAGAAAATCCTATAAACTTCTAAAAATCATAGAAAATAATCTATAGCTCATAATGAAAAGATTTATATATGAAAAATGATCAGAAAAATCCAATCTATCCATTTGTACTAGTTTCATGCATGTTAGAGCAACCTAACCTTGCTGTTTAGATGAAACAAGATAATGCACTTATATGACGCTATAAAATGGGTTTGCATTTGAATCTTTGGTTCAAATGGACTCATCTCAATCTGTTCTAATTTGCATTAGCCCAAAACACATTCATATTGCCATGTCATGATCATGCATCATATTGTGCATTGCATTGATTGTATTTCTTCTCTGTTGCCAGTATTTGTCCCCTCTCGGTAGGCGTATTCTGACGATGAGTTTGATGACACCGATGAAGAGCTATATTATCTTCAGAAGTTCTAGGCAAGCAAAACCCCCTTGTTCATTCCGATACAATCCCACTCTCTCGCTCCTGCTCTCTTTTACTGCATTAGGACAACAATGATTCAACTATTACATGTTGCGGTAGTTGAACCCCTTTCCTCTACATGACCTGTCATTGCCACAATAAATAGATGAAACCCACTAGCATGAGTAGGAATTGTTTGAGCCCTGATGTGCCTACTCATTCATGCTTGTTTGTCATGCCTGCTACAGCTTAGAGTTGAGTCAGGTCTGATTCATCGGGGATGAATTGGAATGTGGTGAACATGTCCTACTGTGTGAGAGCTAAGTGTGTGAACATGATTTGGTAAATGTAGCGGTGAGAGGCCATGTACGAGTACATGGTGGGTTGTCTCATTGCAGCCGTCCTCAGGAACTGAGTTTTGTGTTTGTGATCCATGAACAGTTACTACCACACATTGGGTTCCGGTAACTCGACCCCTCTCGACTTATTAATCAACATGATCTCTGTCCAGGAATTGCATCTAGTTTCTGGTGTTTGTAGGTAGTGCTAGTAGTCTTCTAAGTGGCACCCGGTACAGGTGGGCTTGGGACAGACTAGGCACAGTGGCCCGGTGTACCAAGTGGTACCTGGATGGTGGGCTTGGGAACCCTCCACACATCGTTTGGGGCCGTGAGCGACACCCTGGCCAGATCTCCTTCCGGATGGAACCCGAATAGGCGATAAACCTGGACGAGAGACTTATGTGGTTAGTCAGGTCATGGCCGACTCCCTCCCCAGGCTTCCGCTTGAATGTTGCTGAGATACACGACGTGTACATGGTGGTAAGTGGCTTGAGCTTGTGTGAAGAAGTACACCCCTGCGGGGTTAACATCATCTATTCGAATAGCCGTGTCCGTTGTAAAGGACTTCTGGGTTGCCTGTATAGTTCATAGACATGTGAATGTGGATACTCTAAAATGCGCAAGATAAGCATGAGTGCTATGGATGGCGTTCTCGTAGGGAGACGGGAGCGGATCCATAGTGGTGTATTGATATGGTGAATATGTGTACTCCTGTGCGCCACCTCAAAGAGTTACTTGCAGTCGTAGTTTAGGATAGCCACCGAGTCAAAGCTGGCTTGCTGCAGTTAAACTCCACCACCCCCTTTGTTGATACCGATGCATATGTAGCTAGTTCTGATGTAAGTCTTGCTGGGTACGTTTGTACTCACGTTTGCTTATTTTATGTTTTGCAGAGAGACGCCAGTCTCGCTAGTAGTTCCGTGTGGACTTCGACGTTTAGCTTGATACCTCAGTTACGATCTTGTGCCCTCGGCAGGATCTGGTAGATAGTCAGGCTTCGCAGCCTTTTCCATTTGTAGATGTCTGTACTCAGACATGTTAAGCTTCCGCATGTGCTTTGACTTGTATGCTATGAATGTTGGGTCATGAGACCCATGTTTGTAATCTCTGGCTCTTCGGAGCCTAATGAATAAATACTCTGAGTCGTAGAGTCTTGTTGTGATGCCATGTTGTATTTGCACATATCGAGCATATTGTGTGTATGATTGAAATGCTTGGTATGTGTGGGATCCGACAACCTAGTCGTTTATCCTTGGTAGCCTGTCTTATGGGGAAATGTAGTCTTGTGCTTCCATGAGCCATAGTAGTACGCTACAGCCCGGTTCACCGGAGTCCTGCTAGCCCAGCACTACTGCTCCGGAACTCTTGACTGGCCGGCATGTGATTCACTTCGTTCTTGTGTCTGTCCCTTCGGGGAAATGTCACGCGGTGACATCCGGAGTCCTGCCTAGCCTGCTACAGCCCGGGTTCCCGGAGTCCTGTTAGCCTAGTGCTACAGACCGGATTCACACGCCGCTGACCGACATGCTCGATGTTGATTCATGTATGCCTGTCCCCGTAAGTTAGTGCCACTTTGGGTTCACGACTAGTCATGTCGGCCCGGGTTCTCTGTCATATGAATGCTAGCGACACTATCATATACATGAACCAAAAGGCGCAAACGGTCCCGGGCCATGGTAAGGCGATACCCATGGGAATACCGTGCATGAGGCCGCACTGCGTGCGTTGGCGCGAGGCCGAGCAGGGGGGTGGGAGGGGGGTCGTGACTCCCCCTCCCAACCCACCCTGCGAGGCCGAGCCTTGAACGAGCTGGAGCAGGTGGGGACGCGGCGTCCCGCGGCACCCCATGCGCAGGCGAGTCCGTCAAACCCGTCGCCTCCCTGTCTATCTTAGGGGTGTGGCTCTGGGGTTGCGTGCGTCCTATTGTTGGAAAAACAGAATGTCCGCACTGCGCCTGTCAACCAAGCGCACTGCGTGCGTTAGCGCGAGGCCGAGCAGGGGGTGGGAGGGGGGTCGTGCCAGGAACGAGCCGGAGCAGGCAGCGATGCGGCGTGCCGCGGCGCCGCGTGCGCACACGAGTCCGTCACACCCTGTCGCCTCCCTGTCTATCTTAGGGGTGTGGCTCTGGGGTTGCGTGCGTCCTATTGTTGGAAAAACATAATGTCTGCACTGCACCTGTCAACCAAGCGCACTGCGTGCGTTAGCGTGAGGCCGAGCAGGGGGGTGGAAGGGGGGTCGTGACCCCCCTCCGCACCCGCCCTGCGAGGCCGAGCCTGGAACGAGCCGGAGCAGGCTTCGACGTAGCGTGCCGCGGCGCCGCATGCGCAGGCGAGTCCGTCACACCCCGTCGCCTCCCTGTCTATCTTAGGGGTGTGGCTCTGGGATTGCGTGCGTCCTATTGTTGGAAAAACAAAATGTCCGCACTGCGCCTATCAACCAAGCGCACTGCATGCGTTAACGCGAGGCCGAGCAGGGGATTGGGAGGGGGGTTATCACCCCCCTTGTCAGGACCCCGATTCCAAGTCACATCGATCTAGCCGGTAACACCTCATATCACTTTGCAGCCTCACGCACGGTATTCCCACGGGTGTCGCCTTACCATGGCCCGGGACCGTTTGCGTCTTTTGGCTCACGTATATGATAGTGTCGCTAGCATCCATATGACAGAGAACCCGGGCCGACATGACTAGTTGTGAACCCAAAGTGGCACTAACTTACGGGGATAGGCATACATGAATCAACATCGAGCATGTCGGTCAGCAGCGTGCGAGTCCGGGCTGTAGCACTGGGCTAACAGGACTCCGGTGAACCGGGCTGTAGCAGGCTAGGCAGGACTCCGGATGTCACCGCGTGACATTTCCCCGAAGGGACAGACACAGGAACGAAGTGAATCACATGCCGGCCAGTCAAGTGTTCCGGAGCAGTAGTGCTGGGCTAGCAGGACACCGGTAAACTGGGCTGTAGCGGACTACTATGGCTCATGCAAGCACAAGACTACATTTCCCCATAAGAGAGGCTACCAAGGATAAACGACTAGGTTGTCGGATCCCACACATACCAAGCATTTCAATCATACACACAATATGCTCGATATGTGCAAATACAACATGGCATCACAACAAGACTCTACGACTCGGAGTATTTATTCATTAGGCTCCGAGGAGCGAGATATTACAAACATGGGTCTCATGACCCAACATTCAGAGCATACAAGCAACAAGCACATGCGGAAGCTTAACTTGTCTGAGTACAGACAACTACAAATGAAAAAGGCTGAGAAGCCTGACTATCTACCAGATCCTGCCGAGGGCACAAGATCGTAGCTGAGGTATCAAGCTAAACGTCGAAGTCCACACGGAACTACTAGCGAGACTGACGTCTCTCTGCAACACATAAAATAGGCAAACGTGAGTACAAATGTACCCACCAAGACTTACGTCAGAACTATCTACATATGCATCGGTATCAACAAGGGGGGGTGGTGGGTTTAACTTCAGCAAGCCAGCTTTGACTCGGTGGCTATCCTGAACTACGACTGCAAGCAAGTCTTTTGAGGTGGCGCACACGAGTCCACATATTCACCATATCAATACACCACTGTGGATCCGCTCCCGTCTCCCTACGAGAACGCCATCCATAGCGCTCATGCTTATCTTGCGCATTTTAGAGTATCCACTATCACTTGTCTATGAATTGTACAGGCAACCCAGAAGTCCTTTACCGCGGACACGGCTATTCGAATAGATCATATTAACCCTGCAGGGGTGTACTTCGTCACACACGCTCTCGCGACTTACCACCATGTACATGTCGTGTACGTCGGCAACCTTCAAGTGGAAGCCTTGCGAGGGAGTCGGCCACGACCTGACTAACCACACAAGTCTCTTGCCCAGGTTTATCGCCTATTCGGGTTCCATCTGCAAGGAGATCCGGCCGGGGTGTCGCTCACGGCCCCAAACGATTTGTGCAGGGTTCCCGAGCCCACCATCCGGGTGCCACTCGGTACACCAGGCCACGTGTGCCTAGTCTGTCCCAAGCCCACCTGTACCGGGTGCCACTTGGTAGACTACTAACACTACCTACAAACACCAGAAACTAGTTGCAACTCCTGGACAGAGATCAAGTTGATTAATAAGTCGAGAGGGGCACTTAAGCATTCCAATGTGTGGTAGTAACTGTTCATGGATCACAAACACAGAACTCAGTTCCTGAGGGCGGCTGCAATGAGACAACCCACCATGTACTCCTACATGGCCTCTCACCGCTACCTTTACCAAATCGTGTTCACACACTTAGCTCTCACACAGTAGGACATGTTCACAACTTTCCAATTCATTCTCGATGAATCAGACCTGACACAACTCTAAGCAATAGCAGGCATGACAAACAAGCATGGATGAGTAGGCACATCAGGGCTCAAACAACTCCTACTCATGCTAGTGGGTTTCATCTATTTACTGTGGCAATGACAGGTCATGCAGAGGAAAGGGGTTCAACTACCGCAGCATGAAACAGATGAATCGTTGTTGTCCTAATGCAATAAAAGAGAGCAGGAGTGAGAGAGTGGCATTGTATCAAAATGAACAAGGGGGGTTTTGCTTGCCTGGCACTTCTGAAGATAGCATTGAGTCTTCATTAGAGTCAACGATCACAACGTCGGAATGACGGCTATCGAGAGGGGAGAATTACCGGCAACAGAGAAGGAAACACAATCAATGCAATGCACAATATGATGCATGATCATGACATAGCAAAATGAGTGTGTTGGGCTAATGCAACTACAACCAGATGGGTTTGAGCCATTTTGAACCAAAGATTCAACCCCAAACTCATATTATGAATTTATAAAGTGCTTTATCATGTTTTGATATAAACAGCAGGGTTAAGTTGCTTTAACATGCATGAAACCAGTACAGTTGGATAGATTGGATTTTTCTGATCATTTTCATATATAATTTATTTCATTTGGAGTTACAGATTATTTTCTATGATTTTTAGAAGTTTAGGGTATTTTCTGGAATTTCCTGTATAAACATAATTCCAGTAATTAAATTACTGCGTCAGCACTACGTCAGGATGACATCAGCAAGTCAACAGCGGCTGGTCCAGGTCAAACCTGACCAGTGGCTCCCGCGTGTCACTCTCGCAGTGCGTAATTAGGTTTAGGTTTAAACTAAACTAACTTTTAACAGGGGCTGGCCCCACATGGCAGTGGCTAGGATTAGATTAGCAAGGTCATTAGTCTAATCAACTTGTGATTAGGCCGGAGTTTAGCCGGCGGCGACAGCACGCACGGCGGAGGCTCACCGGAATTCCTCCTCCGGCAGCCTAAAGCACGGCGGAGGGCATCTACTCGTTGCTCGTGCTCGTCCGCATCGAGCAGTGCAAGCAGCAGTGGCTAGGGCGGCCCGTAGCGATGGCAATGGCGACATGTGCGGTGGCCGGAGCTCGGTGGTGCACGAGCGCAGGGCACGGCTCGCCCTCGAGGGAACCAGGTAGCTAGGCCGCATCTAGGGGGCCCTAGGAGCACGGTGGGCAGCACAGATGGGCGTGGTAAGCTCAGAGGTGAGCAGGAGGTCGGCCATGGCGGACGACGGCCTCGGGAGCTCGTGGGGCGGCGGCTAGAGGAAGCTAGCGAGAGGGGAAGGTGAGGGGAAAAGCTCAGGGGCTCACGGTGATGTCGGTAGTGTGGTCAGTGGGCTTGGGGACACGCTCGGGGCGGCGAATCGACAACGACGATCTCCGGCGGCCGAACCCCCAAGGCGAGGTCGAGGGCAACGATGCGGGGCTTCCGGCGTCGCGTGAGTCGGCGATGAGGAAGAGGGTGTCGCGGCGGCCCTCGTGGACAGCTCAGTGAGGCGAGTAGGTGGCTGTGGCCGCGGTGGCTTTGGATGGTGGTGACGGACGCGCTCGGGTGGCTACGGCCGCGAGCGCTGGGGGGAGAGGGAGGAACCAGAGAGGGGGAAAGAAGCAGGGGTGTCGAGGGGAGTGCGTGGCTCCGTCGGGCGCCTCCAGCGGCGAGAAGGTAAGCAGGAGGTGGAGCTCGGGCGCGCGCGTTGTCGACACGCCTCTGCCTACTGGCAGAGGTTGAAGACAACCACTTCAGGCCAGTAGGCTGGGCCGCCAGTGGGCCTGCCAGGTGGGTTGCCAGGTGAGTTTCCCTCTCTCTGAGTTTTCTGTTTTTGTTTTCTACTTCTTTGCATTTTGTTTTGATTCAGTTCAAAGACCAAACCATTTTCAAAATTCATGAAAATAATTGTGTAACCTAGATGGACTTATCCAAAGCTACACAACAATTTCCAGAATTATTGAACATATATTTATTATATAACAAATATAGATCCAATTCAAATATTTATTGGATTAATTCAAAGGCCCAAAATAAATATGTTAAACCTTCCACAAATATTGGTTTGAATTTTATTCTAGCCAATATTTTTCAAGGTTTAACAGGAACATTTTCTTAGGCTTCTTTGAGAAGATTTTAATGTTGATCATTTTTAAAAGGTTTCTGAGGCTTTGAAAATTCCTCAATTCAAATTTCATTTGAATTTAAACATGATGCATGGAGGCAAGAAAAATCAAGCAAGGGCTGATCTGGGGCTGTGACAGCTCACCCCCACTAAACAAGAATCTCGTCCCGAGATTCAAGGCATGAGGTAAGAAGACAGAGGGGGGTACGAGCTAACATGATCTTCACGATCCAAGTTGCACTTCATAAGAACGTTGATTCGATCACCATCTTTGTCTCGATGTCTTGCTCTGAGAACTCCAACTGACAAGACAACAAGAGGAAAGGGAAAGCTCTAGAAGGATCGATCTTCTCGAATATCGAACAACTCAGGATCAACTCATGGAGGGAGGCATTGAAACATCTCTCGAGCAGAGAGGCAAAACATGCACCAGGAGGGACCGAAGAAACAATTTGACAAGGGTTTCAAAGTAGCGAGGAAAAATTGCCATGAATCCATATCGGGGCACCTTGGGGAAGGTGACTAGTAGAGTTATTCCCTTAAGCGGCAAAAAGAATTACTTTTGATACAAAGATCATTGAAACTCTCTGAACCGGCCCAAGGAAAATCGCAAACGATCGTTTGAAGGAGTTCAGAGAAATGGCATACTCAGATCGGAAAGGAAACTATGGTTATGGAGAAACTCGGCAAACGGAAGGCACATTCCCGTTGATACCGGGGATATAACCTAGTGTCTGAGTATGCTCTCCAGAACTTGAGCATTTCCATAATCATCAAGGTTTTACCAACATCTGTGCCGAGGATCCCGGCAACCCATCATACAACCATGATGAACGGTGATGGAGGATGCAGGTGCAAAGGAGGACAACACTTTCTCAGATTTCACCCTAGCGAAGCCAAGGGAGCAAAATCCGGATGATCGACCGAGAGACATTTAGCACTCCGCTTCTAATGTTCTCCTTGATGTTCTAGCTACCACGGTTATGCTAAAAAAACATCAACAAGGCCATCAAGTAAAGGTCGAACTTCGGAGGCACAAAAATCCATAAGGAACAACTTGTGGGATAAGTCATATGAAATCCTCATGGGAAGTGACCAAACGGCTTAATCAAGATACTACAATATTGGTGCTTCCAGCTAGGTGCGTCCACTTCACTAGAACCTATATCATAGTTCTTGGAAGCAGTTCCAACCATCATATCTGCCTGAGATTTAAATCTGGTTGGTAATAGGATAATTCAGACAACGTGTCTGGAAAAGAAGGTTCGCAACACAAACCGACGAGATGATGTTGCGAGATTCTCGGGAGATGAACTACAATAGCAAACTCCAAAACGAGCTGGTTCTGCTACAACCTGTGAACACGCTGTCCTGGACAAGCATGGCCACGTAGTAGTCTTATAATACAACACTACCGAGTTCTGGTAAGGAACCATCATCGAGGATATCGAATTCCTAACATAAGTCTTGCTCTTAGGAAGGAACTTCTTCTCCTGGAACAAATCAGTCAGTGGCTTGGTGTGCTAGGGAATACATATGGAGTGGAGGTAATTAATCTACCAAACCATAGAATACATTCGCACATGCATAACTGACTTGGGATGGTACCAGAGGAAACAAAAACAATCTTTCTCGAACTCACGACGGCAACTTGCACCAAATGCACATGAATTCGAGGAAGTCACTACTTACACCAAACATGTATTTCATAAACGGGACATGAAGATAATGCTTACAAAAGTTTCCAACACTAGCTTCATGTTCAACATGAATTAAGGAGGAGACAAGATGCTGTTGATGGGCTCAATAGCAACTCATCAGAATTTCCATATCACTGGACTCCCACCATCATGTGAACACGGTGATAGCACTGGTCAGACCAAAAGATGTAATGGTGTATGCTCGAGAGATCAACCACGAGTAAGACAACATTATGAACATCGTTGGTTCTGATTTGATTTGACGATAGCCCATGTTCAAATCAAAGTTTTGACAAGATGATACACCCAACAACTGATCACAAGGACCAATCGATGAAGATATCACCTTTCTTCGACACACACACACACAAGGATATCCCTTTGGAAATGAACTAAGTTAGACAAGCTTTTATCTTCCAACTCTCCAAGTGGTTGTTTAGCTTAACCAACTAGCTCAGGGCATCCAACACGGATTCTTGGAGAATGGGTGGTTTACAAGAATACCAACATGATCACGAACTCAACATAGCGGTCAGCACTACTAGAAAAAGGCTTACTAGTGCCGCACTAGTTTTGCCTACTAATGGCGCACCACTGGTGCGCCACTAGCATCACGCCACTAGTATTTTCTACTAATGGCGCACCAGTGGTGCGCCAGTATACTAATGGCGCACCACTGGTGCGCCAGTGTACTAATGGCGCACCACTGGTGCGCCATTAGTATATGCCATGGTGCACCATTAGTATAGGCCACTGGTGCGCCATTAGTATAGGCCACGGTGCGCCATTAGTATTTTTGAATTTTGAAGGCGGGAAAATAGTAGTGGCGCACCATCTAACCCCCACCGTGCGCCATTGCTATTTTTGAATTTTGAATTTGGATCTGGATTGCGATTTTTTTGCCCATTTTTTGCTCGTTTTTTTGGCTCGTTTTTTTGCACGATATTATTTCAAATTTTGTTCCTGTTTTTGGATCTTGTACGTTCTTTTGCCGTGTTCTTTTGCCGGAGAGGAGTTCGCCAGAGAGGAGGAGGAGGAGGTCGCCGGAGAGGTGCTCGCCTACATCGCGGGAGAGGAGGAGGAGGTCGCCGTAGAGGAGTTCACCGAAGCATCGGAGAGGAGGAAGGAGAAACCATGAGGGTAGCTCACCGAAGAGGAGGGAGGAGGAGCTCACCGAAGAGGAGGGAGGAGGAGCTCACCGGAGAGGAGGGAGTAGGAGCTCACCGGAGAGGAGGGAGGAGGAGCTCACCGGAGAGGAGGGAGGAGGAGCTCACCGGAGAGGAGGGAGGAGGAGCTCACCGGAGAGGAGGGAGGAGGAGCTCACCGGAGAGGAGGGAGGAGGAGCTCACCGGAGAGGAGGGAGAAGGAGATGAAGTGGAGGAGAGGTAATGGCGCACCACCCCAACCGTGCGCCATTAGTACTTTTTCAAAAAAAATAAAAAAAAATTGAAATAAAATTTGTAACAAAATTACTAATGGCGCACCTGTGAGTGGTGCGCCATTAGTAGTTCAACTAGTAATGGCGCACCGTGGGTGTGGTGCGCCATTAGTAGTTGAACTAGTAATGGCGCACCGTCCCACGGTGCGCCATTAGTAGTTTAAAAAATAAAAATAAAAAAATTTGAAAAAAAAAATTTGAAACATAATCACTAATGGCGCATTGTGGGATGGTGCGCCATTACTAGTTGAACTACTAATGGCGCACCATCCCACGGTGCATCATTAGTAGTTTTGAAAAAATTAAAAAAAAATTTTTACTAATGGCGCACCGTGGATGTGGTGCGCCATTAGTATTTTCGCACTAATGGCGCACCAACACATGGTGCGCCATTAGTATATAGTAATGGCGCACCACATGTCTGGTGCGCCATTAGTGGCCATATCATCTATAGCCCTTTTCCTAGTAGTGCAGGTGACGACCTGGTGATACTTCCGAGAAGATATTCGGAAAATCACATACCACCGATATGTTGCTAAGCTCGAGAACAATCTTGCTTTTCAGGGCAAGACGATATGACCAAGAGAGTAAGGGTTTGACGAAATCCTAACTCATTGATCGAAGAGTGCACCAAAAATAAGGACTAGGTAGCACGATCAATCTTAGGATGATGATTTAATAACCAGCATACTAAGAATGAGAGTGTTGTCCATTAACTACCAAGCAACATGGTTGCTAGGAGTATTGATTTCACACATCATGGTTCACTTGTCGGCCTTCCGGTTGTGACAACACGGGACCGAGGAATGAATAATGATGGTGAGAAGTCTCACTGCGTCAAGAATTCATAAGAGGTGGTGCAATTCTCATGACACTCTTGACATAAAGATGGTAACGCTCCAAGGTAGAGCAGAGCAAAAGCTGGATTGGCATTTTGGTCTGCGGAATACAATTGCTTTGACCCAATCCTAGATATGGATGAGGTACCGGAGTTTGTTTCTCCTAGTCCTTCCGGAATAGAATGGCTTGACGGACCATAAGAATAATAGGCATTGATAACACAAATGCAGAATTACTCCTGACTATCAATTGATAGACGAGGGCCAGAAAATAACTAAAGAGGGACAACCCAAAGGAACATATGTTTTTCTGAGTTGTGGATGCATGGATTAGTATGTCGAACAAATTCAACATATTTCTTCCGGATAACCCATGCAGAAAGGTAGGACTGGCAGATTCACAATTCAGAATGGAGGACTCATCAAGAGCACTCTTATTGTGATCTTTTGGTTAAAAGAACTTCTGCCATAATGGTTCATGGTATTTGGAAGAAGGAAATACCACGGACCTCGAGTACTGTCGCAAGGTTACTAATATCCTAAAGGAACGAGCAAACACTAGCTACACGAATTAAGTAGAGTGAATCTTGGGTTCAAGAACCCAGAAATAGAATGCCTACTAACTAAATGGCATCACGGGATGCTTTCGAGATAATGGCCAGAATCCGCACACTGGGAATGCAAAGCATTGCTAGATTACTAAGTGGTTCTCTAAGACGACTGGGGTCATAATAATAGCTCCAACATATATCACGAGGTAACGGAGTACCTCAACTCAACGATTAGTGTGGTTAATCTGGCCCAAAGGAACATCGAGAACGGAACGAAGGGATTTGCAAATGCATCAGATTATTTAGAAGCCTGGGATGACTCGGATAGCATAACGGCTGTAAATGCTCAAAAATACTTGAGACATCCTCCAAAATAGTGGCATGACCACTCACAATATCAAGGTTCTGAGGCCAGCTATGAACATACGGAAGTAGTAGAAACTGAGCTGAGACTTGAAACTATCAATCCTACGAGTCTACGGTTTAGCAACACGTGATCCTGATAGAAAGATGAGAAGCCTGGTTCTTAATCCCCGTAGAAGAGAAGAGGGTGACTCAGATTAGAAGGGCATAAGGTAAAGGAGTAAAAAGAGCCTTACGTTCCCTTCCACAATCAATTCCCTTATATAACTAAAGCACTTCTAGACTCGACTTCGACCAGTTTGGCTCGGTAATCCTACAGGCAGTCAGGATCTAATACCAAAGCTGTCAGGACCCCGATTCCAAGTCACATCGATCTAGCCGGTAACACCTCATATCACTTTGCGGCCTCACGCACGGTATTCCCACGGGTGTCGCCTTACCATGGCCCGGGACCGTTTGTGTCTTTTGGCTCACGTATATGATAGTGTCGCTAGCATCCATATGACAGAGAACCCGGGCCGACATGACTAGTCGTGAACCCAAAGTGGCACTAACTTACGGGGACAGGCATACATGAATCAACATCGAGCATGTCGGTCAGCAGTGTGCGAGCCCGGGCTGTAGCACCGGGCTAACAGGACTCCGGTGAACCGGGCTGTAGCAGGCTAGGCAGGACTTCGGATGTCACCGCGTGACATTTCCCCGAAGGGACAGACACAGGAACGAAGTGAATCACATGCCGGCCAGTGCAGTGTTCCGGAGCAGTAGTGCTGGGCTAGCAGGACTCCGGTAAACCGGGCTGTAGTGGACTACTATGGCTCATGGAAGCACAAGACTACATTTCGCCATAAGAGAGGCTACGAAGGATAAACAACTAGGTTGTCGGATCCCACACATACCAAGCATTTCAATCATACACACAATATGCTCGATATGTGCAAATACAACATGGCATCACAACAAGACTCTACGACTTGGAGTATTTATTCATTAGGCTCCGAGGAGCGAGATATTACAAACATGGGTCTCATGACCCAACATTCAGAGCATACAAGTAACAAGCACATGCGGAAGGTTAACTTGTCTGAGTACAGACAACTACAAATGAAAAAGGCTGAGAAGCCTGACTATCTACCAGATCCTGCCGAGGACACAAGATCGTAGCTCAGGTATCAAGCTAAACGTCGAAGTCCACACGGAACTACTAGCGAGACTGACGTCTCTCTGCAAAACATAAAATAGGCAAACGTGAGTACAAATGTACCCAGCAAGACTTACATCAGAACTATCTACATATGCATCGGTATCAACAAGGGGGGGTGGTGGGTTTAACTGCAGCAAGCCAGCTTTGACTCGGTGGCTATCCTGAACTACGACTGCAAGCAACTCTTTTGAGGTGGCGCACACGAGTCCACATATTCACCATATCAATACACCACTATGGATCCGCTCCCGTCTCCCTACGAGAACGCCATCCATAGCACTCATGCTTATCTTGCGCATTTTAGAGTATCCACTTTCACTTGTCTATGAACTGTACAGGCAACCCAGAAGTCCTTTACCGCGGACACGGCTATTCGAATAGATCATATTAACCCTGCAGGGGTGTACTTCGTCACACACGCTCTCGCCACTTACCACCATGTACACATCGTGTACCTCGGCAGCCTTCAAGCGGAAGCCTGGCGAGGGAGTCGGCCACGACCTGACTAACCACACAAGTCTCTCGTCCAGGTTTATCGCCTATTCGGGTTCCATCCGCAAGGAGATCCGGCCGGGGTGTTGCTCACGGCCCCAAACGATGTGTGCAGGGTTCCCGAGCCCACCATCCGGGTGCCACTCGGTACACCAGGCCACGTGTGCCTAGTCTGTCCCAAGCCCACCTGTACCGGGTGCCACTTGGTAGACTACTAACACTACCTACAAACACCAGAAACTAGTTGCAACTCCTGGACAGAGATCAAGTTGATTAATAAGTCGAGAGGGACACTTAAGCATTCCAATGTGTGGTAGTAACTGTTCATGGATCACAAACACAGAACTCAGTTCCTGAGGGCGGCTGCAATGAGACAACCCACCATGTACTCCTACATGGCCTCTCACCGCTACCTTTACCAAATCGTGTTCACACACTTAGCTCTCACACAGTAGGACATGTTCACAACTTTCCAATTCATTCCTGATGAATCAGACCTGACACAACTCTAAGCAATAGCAGGCATGACAAACAAGCATGGATGAGTAGGCACATCAGGGCTCAAACGACTCCTACTCATGCTAGTGGGTTTCATCTATTTACTGTGGCAATGACAGGTCATGCAGAGGAAAGGGGTTCAACTACCGCAGCATGAAACAGATGAATCATTGTTGTCCTAATGCAATAAAAGAGAGTAGGACCGAGAGAGTGGGATTGTATCGGAATGAACAAGGGGGATTTTGCTTGCCTGGCACTTCTGAAGATAGCATTGAGTCTTCATTAGTGTCAACGATCACAACGTCGGAATCACGGCTATCGAGAGGGGACAATTACCGGCAACAGAGAAGGAAACACAATCAATGCAATGCACAATATGATGCATGATCATGACATAGCAAAATGAGTGTGTTGGGCTAATGCAACTACAACCAAATGGGTTTGAGCCATTTTGAACCAAAGATTCGTCCCCAAACTCATCTTATGAATTTATATAGTGCTTTATCATGTTTTGATATAAACAGCAGGGTTAAGTTGCTTTAACATGCATGAAACCAGTACAGATGGATAGATTGGATTTTTCTGATCATTTTTCATATATAATTTATTTCATTTGGAGTTACAGATTATTTTCTATGATTTTTAGAAGTTTAGGGTATTTTTTGGAATTTCCTATATAAACATAATTCCAGTAATTAAATTACTGCGTCAGCACTACGTCAGGATGACGTCAGCAAGTCAATAGCGGCTAGTCCAGGTCAAACCTGACCAGTGGGTCCCGCGTGTCAGTCTCTCAGTGCCTAATTAGGTTTAGGTTTAAACTAAACTAACTTTTAACAGGGGCTGGCCCCACATGGCAGTGGCTAGGATTAGATTAGCAAGGTCATTAGTCTAGTCAACTTGTGGTTAGGCCGGAGTTTAGCTGGCGGCGACAGCACGCACGGCGGAGGCTCACCGGAATTCCTCCTCCGGCGGCCTAAAGCGCGGCGGAGGGCATCTACGCGTTGCTCGTGCTTGTCCGCATCGAGCAGTGCAAGCAGCAGTGGCTAGGGCGGCCCGTAGCGATGGCAATGGCGACAAGTGCGGTGGCCGGAGCTCGGTGGTGCACGGGCGCAGGGCACGGCTCGCCCTCGAGGGAACCAGGTAGCTAGGCCGCATCTAGGGGGCCCTAGGAGCACGGTGGGGCAGCACAGATGGGTGTGGTAAGCTCAGAGGTGAGCAGGAGGTCGGCCATGGCGGACGACGTCCTCCGGAGCTCGTGGGGCGGCGGCTAGAGGAAGCTAGCGAGAGGGGAAGGTGAGGGGAAAAGCTCAGGGGCTCACGGTGATGTCGGTAGTGTGGTCAGTGGGCTCGGGGACGCGTTCGGGGCGGGGAATCGACAACGACGATCTCCGGCGGCCGAAGCTCCAAGGCGAGGTCGAGGGCAACGATGCGGGGCTTCCGGCGTCGCGTGAGTCAGCGATGAGGAAGAGGGCGTCGCGGCGGACCTCATGGACAGCTCGGTGAGGCAAGGAGGTGGCTGTGGCCGCGGTGGCTTTGGACGGTGGTGACGGACGCGCTCGGGTGGCTGCGGCCGCGAGCGCTGGGGGGAGAGGGAGGAACCAGAGAGTGGGGAAAGAAGCAGGGGTGTCGAGGGGAGTGCGTGGCACCCTCGGGCGCCTCCAGCAGCGAGCAGGTAAGCAGGAGGTGGTGCTCGGGCGCGCGCGCTGTCGACACGCCTCTGCCTACTGGCAGAGGTTGAAGACAACCGCTTCAGGCCAGTAGGCTGGGCCGCCATTGGGCCTGCCAGGTGGGTTGCCAGGTGAGTTTCCCTCTCTCTCAGTTTTCTGTTTTTGTTTTCTACTTCTTTGCATTTTGTTTTGATTCAGTTCAAACACCAAACCATTTTCAAAATTCATGAAAATAATTGTGTAACCCAGATGGACTTATCCAAAGCTACACAACAATTTCCAGAATTATTGAACATATATATATTATATAACAAATATAGATCCAATTCAAATATTTATTCGATTAATTCAAAGGCCCAAAATAAATATGTTAAACCTTCCAAAAATATTGGTTTGAATTTTATTCTTGCCAATATTTTTCAAGGTTTAACAGGAACATTTTCTTAGGCTTCTTTGAGAAGATTTTAATGTTGATCATTTTTAAAAGGTTTCTGAGGCTTTGAAAATTCCTCAATTCAAATTTCATTTGAATTTAAACATGATGCATGGAGGCAAGAAAAATCAAGCAAGGGCTGATCTGGGGCTGTGACACCCCTCCCCACCCACCCTGCGAGGCCGAGCCTTGAACAAGCTGGAGCCGGTGGGGACGCGGCGTGTCGTGGCACCGCATGCGCAGGCGAGTCCATCACACCCTGTCGCATCCCTGTCTATCTTAGGGGTGTGGCTCTGGGGTTGCGTGCGTCCTATTGTTGGAAAAACAGAATGTCCGCACTGCGCCTGTCAACCAAGCGCACTGCGTGCGTTAGCGCGAGGCCGAGCAGGGGGTGGGGGGTCGTGACCCCCCTCCCAACCCTCCTGTGAGGCCGAGCCTGGAATGAGCAGGAGCAGGCGGCGACGCGGCATGCCACAGCGCCACATGCGCAGGCGAGTCCATCACACCCCGTCGCCTCCCTGTCTATCTTAGGGGTGTGGCTCTGGGGTTGCGTGCGTCCTATTGTTGAAAAACAGAGTGTCTGCACTGCGCCTGTCAACCAAGTGCACTACGTGCGTTAGCGCGAGGCCGAGCAGGGGGTGTGAGGGGGGTCGTGCCAGGTACGAGCCGGAGCAGGCGGCGACGCGGCGTGCCGCGGCGCCGCGTGCGCACGCGAGTCCGTCACACCCCATCGCCTCCCTGTCTATCTTAGGGGTGTGGCTCTAGGGTTGCGTGCGTCCTATTCTTGGAAAAACAGAATGTCTGCACTGCGCCTGTCAACCAAGCGCACTACGTGCGTTAGCGTGAGGCTGAGCAGGGGGGTGGGAGGGGGGTCGTGACCCCCCTCCCTACCCGCCCTGCGAGGCCGAGCCTGGAACGAGCCAGAGCAGGCGGCGACGCAGCGTGCCGCGGCGCCGCATGCGCAGGCGAGTCTGTCACACCCCGTCGCCTCCCTGTCTATCTTAGGGGTGTGGCTCTAGGGTTGCGTGTGTCCTATTGTTGGAAAACAGAATGTCCGCACTGCGCCTATGAACCAAGCGCACTGCGTGCGTTAGCGCGAGGCCGAGCAGGGGCGTGGGAGGGGGGTTATCACCCCTCCCCACCCACCCTGCGAGGCCGAGCCAGAGCAGGCGGCGTTCCGCGGCACCGCATGCGCAGGCGAGTCCGTCACACCCCGTCGCCTCCCTGTCTATCTTAGGGGTGTGGCTCTGGGGTTGCGTGCGTCCTATTGTTGGAAAACAGAATGTCGGCACTGCGCGTGTCAACCAAGCGCACTGCATGCGTTAGCGCGAGGCCGACCAGGGGGGTGGGAGGGGGGTCGTGACCCCCCCCTCCGCACCCCGCCCCCTGCGAGGCCGAGCCTGGAACGAGCCGGAGCAGGCGGTGACGCGGCGTGCCGCGGCGCCGCATGCGCAGGCGAGTCCGTCACACCTCTTCGCCTCCTTGTCTATCTTAGGGGTGTGGCTCTGGGGTTGCGTGCGTCCTATTGTTGGAAAAACAGAATGTCCGCACTGCGCCTGTCAACCAAGCGCACTGCATGCGTTAGCGCGAGGCCGAGCAGGGGGATTGGAGGGGGGTCGTGACCCCCCTTCCCACCCCCCCGCGAGGCCGAGCCTGGAACGAGCCAGAGCAGGCGGTGACGCGGTGTGCCGCGGCACTGCATGCGCAGGCGAGTCCGTCACACCCCGTCGCCTCCCTTTCTATCTTAGGGGTGTGGCTCTGGGGTTGCGTGCGTCCTATTATTGGAAAAACAGAATCTCCGCACTACGCCTGTCAACCTAGCGCATTGCGTGCGATAGCGCGAGGCCGAGCAGGGGTGGGAGGGGGGTCGTGACCCCCCTCCCCACCTCCCCTGCGAGGCCGAGCCTGGAACGAGCCGGAGCAGGCAGCGACGCGGCGTGCCGCGGCGCCGCATGCGCAGGCGAGTCCGTCACACACCGTCGCCTCCCTATCTACCATGCGCAGGCGAGTCCGTCACACCCCGTCGCCTCCCTATCTACCATGCGCAGGCGAGTCCGTCACACCCCGTGCAGCTGTGAACCAAGCCAGGATCTGACGTGGGATTCTGCCGTTGTAGCCAAGTGAAAATATTCGCCGTGGTAGTGTTTTTGATTGGCTGGAAAAAATATTTGTCTAAGCGAACTGCAATGCTTTATTGACAACACATCTTCCATCCCATACCAGACTGCACAGCGGGCTGCATTTTTTTAAGGTCAGGGGGTACTGGAGTAACTTGCTAGTTGTGCTTCGTTTGGCTTTGTTTGTTTTTGGGCTGTGAGAATTTGTTGGGCCTGTGTTCGGGGAGTAAAGACACATTGGGCCCAAGTCGGCCTGTGAGCACGGCTGGCTCCCGGTGCGTTGTGTGCGGCCTAATGTTTAGTCCCACCTTGCCCGCGGAAGGCGCCCGACCTGTTTATAAGCGCTGGCGAGGCAGCCGTATCGAACTCCTCTAGTTACTTATTTTGGTTCTTATACACGGTGCTCGCTTCTCTATGCTCTATGTCCTGTGGGCCCATGTGCGCCCGGCCCCATGGATTGTGGCTCAGAACGGCCCGCCTACGGTGGGCGCAGACCTACTACGAGACTGGCTGGGCCGGATGCACTTGTGGTGGTCAATTTTTTTTCTATGTATTTTCTATCTTAAGTATTTTTTTTTTCAATGCGGGGGCGTGCACTACTTAGCAAAACATCCTTGCAGTGCATTGATCAGGCTTCTGTACTTCATGTGCACGCATTCCGTACTACACATGTTTGCGCTACATTTTTGTGCACTGCATGGGTAGCATCTTTCTTTATTGTTTTTTCCCTCTTATGTATCTTTTTTCTAGTGTACGGGTGTACACTACTTTGTTGCCTCTATGTGCACTGCATTCGTCATAGTCCTGTGCTGCAGGTGTACACATTTTTGCACTACATGCATCCTTCTTTGTTCCAAAGTTGTGACTGATTATGCCAATGCTGCGGACTGCATGACATACATTTAAGTACTGCATCAGGTGCACTAATTCTGTGTTGTGCACTGCGCAAAAGTGCTTCTCTTGTGGTTCATTTTGAGCATGTACCGCACTTCATGCACATATATAGTGAACTTCCTTGTAAGACTTTGGAGAACTGCACACATTTTTTAGAGACCTATTACGGGACTGGCTGGGGCCTGGTTGTAGCTGGGTGGTCAATTTTTTTCCTTATCTGAAGCACTTTTTTCTTTTGGAGTATATATATTTCGTGGTAGTACAAATGATGTCATTTGTACTACTTGCACCAACGTTGAGTACTGCACTGCGCGTACCAAGTCTGTATGTTGTGCACTGAACGAAAGTTGCTGCAGCCCCTTCGTTCTGCATTTATGCATGTACTTCTTATGTATACACTCTGTGAACTGCCTTATATTTTTTATGTGAACTGTATTCACGTTTCTTCGTAAATATTAAATTAATGTTCTTTTTCTATAATTACTTTTTGTGGACTGCATGTGTACAAATGTGTAATGTTTATTTTTAGCATTGTGAATAGCATTTATCTTTCTTTTTTAGGTATGAGTTGTAGTCAGATTACTTAATTTTTTAACGTTGTTTTTGAATATGTTTTGTATGTGAATAGTATGTTTTGGTATCACACATTAAATTTTTCGAAGTGTTCTGGATACTTGTTCTAACACAAACTAATTTCAGCGAAAGCAATTGATCAGAAGCAAACTGTGATACATAAGCAAACAACAGAAATAAAATTTAATGATAATTCTAAAACGACATTGTTTTTACAAAAGAAATGTTCGATATGAAGCAATGGACATAATCAAAAGCTTGCATGCATGAAACAAAGAACAACACAATGACTAAACTAAAGTGAAACTAAAACATAGCCCTGAATTATTTCTAGTTGCTGTATTGGATTACAACCTTGTTCTTCTTCTGCTTTGCTTCTTTGTCTCTTTTTTCCCTGTCTAGTCAGATGACATCGTAGATGATTCTCGATGACTCATATGTTGCGAATGCATCTATTGCTGCATACTTGATAAGCTTTTCTAGCAGCGGGCAAAATCCCCACAGAGTATGGTCCTCCTTGCGGTTAATTTTTTTCTTCATGTCATGGTAGTGAATGTCTATCATCCTGCCGGCAACATCAGCCAAAGAGTCAAACTTCTTTTTATTGTATGGGTCTCTCCATTCCACCTGAATATCAATGTAGTTGTCGGAGTTGATCTCCAAACCAGATAGCTTCAGCTTGCATTTGTCGCCTACAATGGCGAATCCGACGAAGGTGTACTCACCATTCATGAGGAATTTGTCTAGTTCCATTGGCCTGCAAGATGTTTGTATAGAGTGTATATAGTTTATTTTCTTAGAAGTACCAATGTTTTTTGTTTTTTTTGAAACTGAACTGCAATATGAATATCTGAATCTGTTGCGTTGAGTAGTTTCTAATACTTTGTTCAGTATAACTAGTAAATCTGATAATATATTGCATAAACAATGCATGTTTTGTGCATGATTGTATTCTTGAACTGAATTTCATACATGTTTTGTATAGTAATGTTGTAGTCTTCTATTGTTCAGTCAAATAGTTTGTAATTGGTAAAACAAAATAAAACTGCGTGTATTGCTAGATCATATAATTCAAGAATTGAACACATGAGTGACATACATGGAGCCAGATGAAAACTGTCAATGAATTCATATGCCATGCTTTTCAAAAATGAAAACCAAAGTTTAAATATTGGCGATTGCAGTGAAGAAAATTTAAAATCAATGTTGACAATCAATAGTACAGATTGATAGTTATTCTGACTTGTCTTTAGCTGCAGAGATGTGGTAGACAAGGCATTCTTTTTCTACGCATAGCTGGAGCACTGCTGCACGCTGTGGCTTCACGTAGTGCATCTACTCGACATCAACGCCGACTAGTTTGATGGGCATTCCGCCGAGCATCCTCCTGAGCGTGGACAGCATCTTGTCCACGTCTTCACCCTTGCTTGTGCAAATGACGTGGAGCTTGTGGTTGCCGTGGAGGTCAACGTCGTGGAGCTCCCTGGTGTACCTGCGGCGTTGCTTGTAAAGAGGTGCATCCGCCATGACTCTCCTCTGCTCTCTCGTGTTTGTTCTGGAGAGAAGAGGTTTGTGAAAGGAAGTGTGGAGAAGAAGATGCAATGGGGTTTTTTGGGGTACGAAGCAATTGTGTTTTCCCCTCTTCTCTCCTCTGCTCTCCTTCACAGGACGTGGGAGAGGTGGAGCGGGGTGGTAGCATGGTGGGCCTCTGTTTTTAGTTACGTGGCAACTACAGAGAGGTTCTGCTATGAGGAGGCTCTGTTAGTGCGTTGGAAATCCGGAACGTCGTGTCCTCTTTTTTCGTGACTTGTTCAGGTATGCACGCAACTGTCAGAAAATGTGATGATTGTGTTTTCGGTGAATTTTCCTATTAAGTGCACTTCTTTGCTATCAGAACAGAGTTGCGTACGTCCACATAGTGTACTGCATGGAAGTGAAATTTATTCTTCGTGCACTAAATTATATCGGATTAGGATTGATATAGATGTACACACATTTAGTTTCTTGATGGAGTTCTTTCATGCAGTTCTTTATTTTATAATGGACTGCTTTGCTTAACTAAGAGGGCTGCATTCTTCATTTTAGCCATCCTGCAATGCAGTAGAAGGAGAACTGCATTTCAGAAAAAAGAATACTTCGTGCTTCCATGTGGAGAACTGCATTGTTTGGCGTCGCGGACTGCATTTGTACGTTTAGTTCGGGCTTTCTGCGTTTTATTTATTAATAGCAAACTATAGTTTCTGGCAGTGCCCACACACATTTTCTTTTGTTGTTGTTATTCATTTAAAAAATGTTTCTCATTTTTCTTTGATGTTTTACTTTTGAAGTTATTGTTTTTTCTTAGTGGGCCTTCTTGGGCCTGTGTTCGGGGAGTGAAGACGCATTGGGCCCAAGTCGGCCTGTGAGCACGGCTGGTTCCTGGTGCGTTGTGTGCGGCCTAATGTTTAGTCCCACCTCGCCCGCGGAAGGCGCGCCCGACCTGTTTATAAGCGCTGGCGAGGCAGCCGTATCGAACTCCTCTGGTTACTTGTTTGGGCGCTTATACACGTCGCTCGCTGCTCTATGCTCTATGACCTGTGGGCCCATGTGCGCCCGGACCCATGCATTGTGGCTCAGAACGGCTCGCCTACGGTGCGCGCAGACCTACTACGAGACTGGCTGGGGTCGGATGCACCTGTGGTGGTCAATTTTTTTCTTTGTATCTTTTATCTTAAGTATTTTTTTTGAACGTAGGGGCGTGCACTGCTTAGCGAACCATCCTTGCACTACATTGATCAGTGTTCTATACTGCATGTGCACGCATTCCGTACTACATTTACAGTTCTCATTTTTTGTTTTCATGTTTTTGCTCTTACGTAATCTTTTTTCCAATGTAGTGCAGTGCACTGCTTAGTAAACATACTTGTACTGCATTGATTATGTTCCTGTACTGCACGTTCATATATTTCCGCAATACATTTTTTCAATGTAGGAGCGTGCACGGCTTAGCAAATTATATGTGCATTGCATTGATCAGGGTTCTGTACTGCATGCGCACGCATTCCGTAGTACATGTACAATTCTCATTTTTTGTTTTCATGTTTTTGATCTTATGTAATCTTTTTTCCAATGTAGGGGAGTGCACTGCTTAGTAAACATACACGTACTGCATTGATTATGTTTCTGTGCTGTAGGTTCATATATTTCCGCACTACATATACAGGTCGCATTTTTTATTTTTGTGTTTTTGCTCTTATGTATTCTTTTTTTTTAAATTTAGGGGCGGTCACTGCTTCGTTGGGTATGTGTAAACTTCATTCGACAGAGTCTATACTGCATTGGTACACAATTTGCACTGCATGCGTGCTATTTGCACACTGCATCTTATTTTCGTTTTGTGCACTGCTCGAATCTAATGATTCATAAGCAAACAACAGAAAAGAAATTATCATAGGCATTCTGTACGACAAGTTCATCATCAGCAAACTAAGTTCAATAGAAAGCAATCTAACATAATCAAAGTTCACATCATTACAAGCGATTCTGCATGGCAAGCAAACTAAGTTCAGCAAAAGCAAATCATCACAAGCAAACTAACGATACATAAGTAAACAAGATAAAGCAAATTTGATGATAAATCTAAAACGACGCTGGCATTGTTGGCTCTTTGGCCGGCACCATCTTCTTCTTCACCAGGTAGCGTCTCCCCATCCCCAGCTGCTTCTGGCGCGCTACTTGGGGGGCTCCTCCTTCTCCAGCTTTGCACGGCGGAGCCCGTCCTAGGTGAGGGTGATGCGGTTCCATATCTCGTACGCTGCGTAGGCGTCCTTTGCCGCGTACTTGATGTGCCTCATGGACAGAGGCAGGGTGGCCCAGCGCTTGTGCTTGTCGTCAGTGATCTTCTTCTTCATGTTGTTGTAGTAGTCGTCGATGAGCATGCCGGAGATGTCTCCAAGGGAGTCCAACCCCTTGGTTGCCTCGAGCACCCTCCACTCCTTCTGGATGTCGACGAAGTTGGTGACCTCCAGATTGACGCGCTCTAGCCTGGTTTTGTCGCTGTCGATGGAGAAGCCTGCAAAGGTGTGCCTGGGGTCGTCGAGGAAGTTGTCAAAGACGATGCACCTTTCAGCGGCGCTCAGTTGGAAGAGCAGCACCGGGTGGTTCTTGCCGATGGAGAGTTGGCAGAGGGCAGGTTTCTGTGTCGCTTCAGGCTCGTTGTTGTACTCGAGATCAATGCCGACAATCTTGTGGCGCTGGAGGCTGAGGTGGCGCTCGTACTGCGCGAGGGTGATCGCCATCTGCTTCTTGTCGTTGGTGTGGATGACGTGCAACTTGGTGTTGCCGTGGGCCTCCACGTCCTTGTACTCGTCGGCGAACGCCATCGCCGGTAGTAGGGCTTGGTGTTTTGCGTGGAGATGGATGTGATGGAGCGATTTGGTGGCAGCGCAATGGATACTTGTGTTGTTGTGGATGAGAAGGCCTGTGGCAGGGGTCTGAATTTAAGGGGAGGGCACGGTGTGGGATGGCCGCATCAGATGAACTACACGATCTCGGTGACGATGCGGTTTATGCAGATCATGGGTTGGTGTTGCGTCTGTGATCATGGGCTTGTGGCGATGGAACCGCTCCGATTGGGTGGTTGTATGCGAACGTGGTGTTTTTTTAACGTGGTTTTTTTATTTTTGATCAGTAAATTTTTTTTAACCACCACTATCTGTGCGAACGGGCATTTGTCACGTTTATATGTATCCTGTGTGATAATGAAACTGCATTGGTTAGAGTCCCGCACTACATCGTGTGCAATGGAGAACTGCATGTTGTCTACAGGTGCGTACTTCATCGTGTGCAATAAAGTACAATGTATTCCGCAATTTTACGAGTTTTTCGCTGTGTTCTATACCGTGTATTTATTCATGTAGGTAATCCGGAACTGGATTGCTAAACCGTACTGCTTCGTGTAACGAAATGCACTGCATTTTTCTAGTGCTGCGTACTGCATCAGTGTTTTTGCCTGTACTTACTGCAGTCCCTGGTACGGGAGGGGTAAGGGGGTTGGGGAGGGGGGCCCATTTTTTTGAAGTTATTGTTTTTGTTAGTGGGCCTTGTTGGGCCTGTGTTCGTGGAGTGAAGACGCATTGGGCCCAGGTCAGCCTGTGAGCACGGCTGGTTCCCGGTGCATTGTGTCCGGCCTAATGTTTAGTCCCACCTCGCCCGCGGAAGGCGCGCGTGACCTGTTTATAAGCGCTGGCGAGGTAGCCGTATCGAACTCCTCTGGTTACTTATTTGGGCGCTTAAGCACGGCGCTCGCTCCTCTATGCTCTCAGACCTGTGGGCCCATGTGCGCCCGGCCCCATGCATTGTGGCTCAGAACGGCTCGCCTACGGTGGGCGCAGACCTACTACGAGACTGGCTGGGGCCGGATGCACCTGTGGTGGTCAATTTTTTTCTTTGTATTTTTTATCTTACCAATTTTTTTGAATGTAGGGGCGTGCACAGGTTATCAAACCATTCGTGCACTGCATTGTTCAGGGTTCTGTACTGCATGTGCACGCATTCCGTACTACACATGTTTGCGCTACATTTTTGTGCACTGCATTGGTAGCACTTATCTTTATTGTTTTCCCTCTTACGTAGCATTTTTTCTAGTATACGGGTGTGCACTACTTTGTTGCCTCTATGTGCACTGCATTCGTCATGGTCCTGTGCTGCAGGTGTACACATTTTGCACTGCGTGCATGCTTCTTTGTGCTAAAGTTGTGACTGGTTATGCCAACGCCGCGGACTGCATGGCTTAGAGTTAAGGACTACATCAGGTGCACTAATTCTGCTTTTGTGCACTCCGTGAAAGTGCTTTTCTTTGTGCTTCATTTTGAGCATGTACTGCACTTCATGCACACATATAGTGAACTTCCTGGTAAGACTTTGGAGAACTGCACACATAAAATGGTCTATGGATTATAATTTTTCAGAGAATTATTATTTAATGATCTGCGGTTAGTTCGTGGGAATTTCGGCAGTCCAAGTCTTTGTAGAACTTCATGGTAAGACTTTTTTCTTTGGTAACATAAACCTTTATTAATTGTCCTTCATTGTTGGTAACGTAATTTTCATTAACTCCCCTTTAATTTTCAGTTTTGACCTTTTTGCATTCCTCTCCTATAAATGTAGGCCAACTTCTACCCTTCCTTTGCAGTTCATTTCTCCTCTAGCCGCAACTTCCCTCCTTTCTCTAGCCTCTCTTTATTTTTTCCTTTTCTAGGTTTTTGTTGCGATGGCTCCAGGCCCCTGCGTGAATTTCTCCTGCTGCGGCCATGGTTGTGGTGTGCCGACGCACTGCGATTGCTCAGCTTGCTCGCAGGCCCGTTGTGCTCGTCGTGGGGGGAAGGTATTGTGCCGAGCTGGGCGAGCAGAGCAGCTTACATATGGCATAGTATTCACAGAAGGATTGGATATGGGCCACATCAACGTTTCTGCTTTCTATTCCTCCCTGCTTCGCCGTGGCCTTGGCCGCACAAGTCCTTTTGTCCATCAGCTTACGCCAACAGATGTTGAGACTCACTACACTACTAGGGAAAACCTTATACACAGAAATTTAGCAGTAGCGCTTGTCAAAAATGGGCGCTAGTGCTAAATAGCAGTAGCGCGCGTGCGGAAACCGCGATACAGATACAACAGTAGCAGTAGCGCGTGCACATGAAAAAGCGCTACAACTAATATTCCCATTGCTAAAACGGTAGGCTACGCATAGCAGTAGCGGTCTTGGGAGAAGCGCGCTACCGCTAGGACATAAGTAGAAGCGCGTTTCGCGTGGAGAGCGCTACTGCTAATGGAAATAAAATAAAATGAAAAACAAATGCAAAAGTAAATGAAAAAGAAAGAAATAGAAAAAGGAGAAAGGAAAAAATAAAGTGTAGAGGAAAATAAATGAAAAGGCAAAAAAAGGAGAAAGGCGTAGCAGTAGCGTTTGTTCGTAAGATGCGCTATAGCTAACGTAGCTGCAGCGCGTTTCCTAGACCCCCGCTGTAGAAACAAAAAAGGAAATAAGAAATATGAAGGGAATTACAAAGCTATAGCAGTAGCGTGTTTTGTGAAAATCGCTATAGCTAACTTAGCTATAGCGCGTTTCGCGAAAAGCGCTACCGCAAAGTTTGACTTAACCAAAAAACCGTTTCCCCTCGGCCACCACTTCTCCCCCAAATCCCTCGACCCATCCCGCCGCCGTCTGCCCGATTCGCCGTCACCCCACTTCGACACCGTCTCCTCCCAACGTCGACGCCCACGGAGCCACCAGAGCCGCGCGCCGTCGACGCCACCAGAGCCGCCCCCAACGCCACCGGAGTCGCGCGGCCTCATCAACGCCACCGGAGCCGCAGTCGACGCCACCGGCTCCTCCCTTGCCACAACTGCCTCCCTCGCCATCACCGGAGACGCCCCTGCCTCCCTCGCCACCACTGCCTCCCGCGCCACCACCGGAGCCATCCTCTATAAGCCCCCACCCTCCTCTCTCTCTCTCTCTAAATTAGTTAGGTTAATTTAGTTAGGAAAAGAATTTAGTTAGGTTAATTTATATCGGAAAAGAATTTAAATAGGGCTTTGACAGAGACGCCCCTGCCCTCCTCGCCACATCTGCCTCCATCTATATTTGGTTTTTGATTTTAGTTTCAGAGAGCATTAGATTTGTGTAGATTTTCTTGATGTGTCAAACACTAGGAGATGCAAATTTGAAGTGGTCATGATATATGAAAAATCCTCAATTGTGTTTGCTCATTGATCACAATCGACATTGAAGTGGTTCGATGCCCAAGTGGCCTTTTGTTGTTTTGCCGGAATAAAGCCGAGTGACCTATTTTTGCCGGAATGTTGATTCATTTCCGTTCCGGCAAAATTTAGGTTCTCGATTTGTCCACTTTTTAGCAAAGGTCATGCCGAAATTTTCCGTGAATTTCGGCATGACTTGTGCTACAAACTAGGACATATCGAGTGCCCGGGATTTGCCGCACCGGGAAGGAGTCAACGTTCCTGCAAAACAATAGGCCTTTTTTATGTCATTATTCATTTTATTAGGTCTAGAATTAATTGACTAGATTTAATCGTAGGAAACATGGCTAGCAACGATGAAGGACAGGGTTCTGGTGATTGCGACGACGTCTACCGGGCGGCAGACGAATTTTTGAGCCTTGCCGACGAGACTGAGACCGGTGCTGAGACTGAGACCGGCGCTGAGACTGAGACCGGCATCGAGACCGGCGCTCAGACTGAGTGTCATAGCCCCAGATCAGCCCTTGTTTGACTTTTGCTTGTTCCTCATGTCATCATGTTTAATTTTCAAAGAAACTTGAAATGGGGATGTTGAAACCCTAGCACCAAATGCATTCAACTAGGTTCAAGTAAACAATATTTTCAATGAACCCAAATGCCTTTAGAAAAGTTCATGATTTTTGTTAAAGGTGAAAACCTCTGCCAAAAATGATGCACCTATTTCTAGGCCATCCTGGATTTTTGAGTTAAATCTTATTGTATTTGACTTTTGGGCATTTAAATGCTATAAATAATTTAAATGTTCAAATAATGTTGGAACTATTTTTGGGCCACTGAAATAATTCAGCAAGTGTCCATGAATATTTTCAGGATTTTAGGAAATGCCTTGGTATTTTTCCTAAGCTCAAAACAGAGGCAAATAATTAGAAAACAAAAACAAATTAGAAAACAGAAGACAGAGAGAACCTTACCTGGGCCTTACCTGCAGCCCAAGTGGCTAGGCCAGCCCACCTCCCCGGCTCCTGTCGCCTTCCTCCTCCTGCCAGTAGGAGCAGGGGCGCGTGGTCGCCGCGCGCGCGCGCCAGCTCCTGCTTCCACCGCGACGCCCGGCTCTTCTGAGGGCGCCACGGAGACGCCCAGAGACCCCTCTCTCCTCTCCCTCACTCGCTGCTCTCTCCCGACCTCTTCCCCCTCCTCTGCTCCCTCTTCCTCTCTGCCCGAGCGGAGCTCGCCGACGCCGATCGCCGTACCCGCGGCCACCGCCACCACCTCGCCTAGCTAGGATGCCCAGTAGCTCCGCCACCTCGCGCTACGCCTCTCCACCGAAAGAAGCCACTCCGGACGCCCTGCAACGACCGCATCGTCATCGTCTTCGAGCTTCGGCCGCCGGCAACCCCACCGTCGATTCGACGCCGTCCGTGCCTCCCCGAGCTCGCCGAGAATCTCTTCGTGACCGCGGTGAGCCCCCGGTCATTTCCCCCTAACCCTGTCCCCGTTGGGTTGCCGTAGCACCATTCCCCACGAGCACCGAAGCTCGCCGCCGCCATTGCCAACGAGCTCCGTGCTCCTGAGCTCGGCCGCTCGCCCGAGCATCACCAGCGTGCTCGCCGCGCCCCTGTGAACCTGAAGCCCCCACGGGTTCGCCCTGCCGTGCCCTGTAGCGCCATCTCCGCCGTTGCCCGAGCTCCGGCCGCCGCGGTCGAGCTCCTCGCCATCGCCTCCGGCCACCCCAGGCCCGACTGGCGCCACCGCCCGACGCGCGCTGGTCTGGGCTCTCGAACGAGCCCAGCCACGCTGCGAACGGGGCACCACAGCCCGCGCCCGAGTGCCCCGCCGCGTCTGCTGCCGCCGGCGGCTAAACGCCGGCGTTTTAACCCCGGTTGACCAGGGGGTTTGACCTCCCCTCTGTCACTGACGCGTGGGCCAACCCCACTGACACTTTTAGTTAGTATTAGTTTAACACTAATTAACTTAAGTTTAAACACACAGCCACTGACGTGTGGGTCCATGGACTTAACTAACTTAGATTAAGTATTAGTTTAGCGCTAATTAATCTGGATTAGTTAGGTTAGTCACTGACAGGCAGGTCCCACGGGTCAGGTTTGATCCTGGCCAGCCCGTTGACTCGCTGACGCAGTGATGACGTCAGGCTGACGCAGTAAAGCATTATCTGGATTTAAGTTTATTCAGGAAATTCCAGAAAATAGTATAAACTTCTAAAAATCATATAAAATCAACCGTAGCTCAGAATGAAATAATTTATATATGAAAAATTATCAGAAAAATGCAATCTATCCATCTGTATCATTTTCATGCATGTCAAACTAAGTTATACCTGCTGTATAGGTGAAAACATGATAATGACATTATAAATGCTAAATATGGAGTTTGCATATGAACCCTTAGCTCATATGGACCTCATTTAAACTATTGCTAGATGCATTAGTGTAAATCATAAAATTCTTGACATGTCATAATCATGCATCATAATTGTTGCATTGCATTGATTGTGTTCTTCCTTGTTTGCCGGTGATTGTCCCCTCTCAGTAGCCGATGCTCCGACGATGAGTTCGATGACACCGATGAAGAACTATAATATCTTCAGAAGTGCCAGGCAAGCAAAACCCCCTTGTTCATTCCGATACAATCCCACTCTCTCGCTCCTGCTCTCTTTACTGCATTAGGACAACAACGATTCAACTGTTACATGCTGCGGTAGTTGAACCCCTTATCCTCTGCATGACCTGTCATTGCCACAGTAAATAGATGAAACCCACTAGCATGAGTAGGAGTTGTTTGAGCCCTGATGTGCCTACTCATTCATGCTTGTTTGTCATGCCTGCTACTGCTTAGAGTTGAGTCGGGTCTGATTCATCGGGGATGAATTGGAATGGTGATGAACATGTCCTACTGTGTGTGAGCTAAGTGTGTGAACACGATTTGGTAAAGGTAGCGGTGAGAGGCCATGTAGGAGTACATGGTGGGTTGTCTCATTGAAGCCGTCCTCAGGAACTGAGTTCTGTGTTTGTGATCCATGATACAGTTACTACCACGCATTGGGCCCGAAACCAATGGACCCTCTCGGCTTCTTAATCACCCTTGTCCTCTGTCCAGGAGTTGCAAGTAGTTTCTGGTGTTTGTAGTATGCTGGAGGCCGTGGACAGCGCTGACCGAGGGGTGGGCTGTGATGCGGTAGGCACGTGGCACGGTGTACCGGGCGCCCGTTTGGTGTCTCGGGAACCCTGCACACATCGTTCGGGGCCGTATGTGGAAACCTCGGCCGGACTCCCTGCGGATGGAACCTGAATAGGCGATAAACCTGGACTAGAGACTTGAGTGTTTAGGTAGGCTGTGGCCGACACCCTCGCTGGGCTTCCGCTTGAAGGTTGCCGAGTACATGTCGTGTAACGACGGTAAGTGGTGAGAGCGTGTGTGTCGAAGTACACCCCTGCAGGGTTAACATCATCTATTCGAATAGCCGTGTCCGCGGTAAAGGACTTCTGGGTTGCCTATAACAGTTCATAGACAAGTGAAAGTGGATACTCTAAAATGCGCAAGATAAGCGTGAGTGCTATGGATGGCGTTCTCGTAGGGAGACGGGAGCGGATCCATAGTGGTGTATTGATATGGTGAATATGTGGACTCGTGTGCGCCACCTCAAAAGAGTTACTTGCAGTCGTAGTTAGGATAGCCACCGAGTCAAAGCTGGCTTGCTGCAGTTAAACTCCACCACCCCCTTTGTTGATACCGATGCATATGTAGATAGTTCTGATGTAAGTCTTGCTGGGTACATTTGTACTCACGTTTGCTTATTTTATGTTTTGCAGAGAGACGTCAGTCTCGCTAGTAGTTCCGTGTGGACTTCGACGTTTAGCTTGATACCTCAGCTACGATCTTGTGCCCTCGGCAGGATCTAGTAAATAGTCAGGCTTCTCAGCCTTTTTCATTTGTAGATGTCTGTACTCAGACATGTTAAGCTTCCGCATGTGCTTTGACTTGTATGCTCTGAATGTTGGGTCATGAGACCCATGTTTGTAATATCTGGCTCTTCGGAGCCTAATGAATAAATACTCTGAGTCGTAGAGTCTTGTTGTGATGCCATGTTGTATTTGCACATATCGAGCATATTGTGTGTATGATTGAAATGCTTGGTATGTGTGGGATCCGACAACCTAGTTGTTTATCCTTGGTAGCCTCTCTTATGGGGAAATGTAGTCTTGTGCTCCATGAGCCATAGTAGTCCGCTACAGCCCGGTTCACCGGAGTCCTGCTAGCCCAGCACTACTGCTCCGGACACTTGACTGGCCGGCATGTGATTCACTTCGTTCCTGTGTCTGTCCCTTCGGGGAAATGTCACGCGGTGACATCCGGAGTCCTGCCTAGCCTGCTACAGCCCGGGTTCCCGGAGTCCTGTTAGCCCAGTGCTACAGCCCGGATTCACACGCTGCTGACCGACACGTTCGATGTTGATTCATGTATGCCTGTCCCCATACGTTAGTGCCGCTTTGGGTTCACGACTAGCCATGTCGGCCCGGGTTCTCTGTCATATGGATGCTAGCGACACTGTCATATACGTGAGCCAAAAGGCGCAAACGGTCCCGGGCCATGGTAAGGCGACACCCGTGGGATACCGTGCGTGAGGCCGCAAAGTGATATGAGGTGTTACAGGCTAGATCGGTGTGACTTGGAATCGGGGTCCCGACAGCGTTGGTATCAGAGCCTGACTGCCTGTAGGATTACCAAGCCAAACTGGTCGAAGTTGAGTCTAGAAATGCTTTAGTTATATAAGGGAATTGATTGTGGAAGGGAACGTAAGGCTCTTTTTACTCCTTTACCTTATGCCCTTCTGATCTGAGTCACCCTCTTCTCTTCTACGGGGATTAAGAACTAGGCTTCTCATCTTTCTATCAGGATCACGTGTTACTAATCCGTAGACTCGTAGGATTGTTGGTCTCAAGCCTCAGTTCAGTTTCTACCACTACAGTGTGTTGTTAGTTGGACTTGGAACCTTGATATTGTGCTTGAGTGGTCATGCCACTATTTTGCAGGATGTCTCAAGTATTTTTGAGCATTTACAATCGTTATGCTGTCCGAGTCATCCCAGGTTTCTAAATAGTCTGATGCATTTGCAAATTCCTTCTTTCCGTTTCCGATGTTCCTTGGGCCAGATTAATCACACTAACCAGTGTGTTGAGGTACTCCGTTACCTCGTCATATATGTTGGAGCTATTATTATGACCCCAGTCGTCTTAGAGAACCACTTAGTAATCTAGCAATGCTTTGCATTCCCAGTGTGCGGATTCTGGCCATCATTCTTGAAAGCGTCCCGTGATGCCACTTAGTTAGTAGGCATTCTATTCCCGGGTTTCTGAACTCGAGATTCACCCTACTTACTTCATGCTGATAGTGTTGCTAGTTCCTTTAGGATATTAGTAACCTTGTGATAGTCTTCGAGGTCCGTGGTATATCGTTCTTCCAAATACCATGAACCATTCTTGGCAGGAGTTCGTTTTGAACCAAAAGATCACAACCAGGGCGCTCTTGAGGAGTACTCCATTCATATTGTGACTCTGCCAGTCCTTCCTCCTCTGCATGGGTTATCCGGAAGAGATATGATGAATTTGTTCGACATACTAATCCATGCATCCACAACTCAGAAAAACATATGTTCCTTTGGGTTGTCCCTCTTTAGTTATTTTCTGGCCCTCGTCTATCAATTGATAGTCAGGGGCAATTGTGCATTTGTGTTATCGATGCTATTATTCTTGTGGACTGTCAAGCCATTCTAATCCGGAATGACTAGGAGAAACAAACTCCAGTACCTCGTCCATCTCTGGGATTGGGTCAAAGTAGTTGTATTCCGCAGATCAAAATGCCAATCCAGTTTTTGTTCTGTTCTACCTTCGAGTATTACCCCCTTTATGTCGAGAATATCGTAGGAATTGCACCACCTCTTATGAATTCTTGACGCAGTGATACTCCTCGCCATCATCATCCATTTCTTGGTCCCATGTTGTTACAACCGGAATGCCGACAAGTGAATTGTGATGTGTGAAGTTTATACTCCTAGCAACTCCGTTGCTTGGTAGCAAATGGACAATATTCTCATCCTTAGCGTGTTGGCTATTGAATCATCATTCTAAGGTTGATCGTGCTACCTAGTCCTTACTCCCGGTGCACTTTTCGATCAATGAGTTAGGATAGTGTTAGTCCTTGCTTGTTCGGTCATATCGTCTTGCACTGAAAAGCAAGATTGTTCTCGATCTTAATAACATGTCGGTGGATCGTGATTTTCCAAATATCTTCTTGGAAGTACCACCAGGTTGTCCATGACCGATATGTTGAGTCGTGAACAAGTTGGTTTTCCAGTAAACCACCCCTTCTCTAAGAATCCGTGTTGGATACCCTGAGCTAGTTGGTCAAGCTAAACAACAACTTGGAGAGTTGGAAGATAAAAGCTTGCCAGCTTAGCTCATTTCAAGGGATATATCTGCGTGTGTTGAAGATAGATGATATCTTCATCGATTGGTCCCTGTGATCAGTTGTTGGACCTATTGTCGTATCAAGACTTTGATTTGAGTATGGACTATCATCAAATCAAATCAGAACCAACGATGTTCATAATGTTGTCTTACTCGTGGTTGATCCCTCGAGCACACACCGTTATATCTTTTGGATCTGACCAATGCTATCACCGTGTTCACACGATGGTGGAAGTCCAGTGATATGGAAATTCCGATGAGTTGCTGTTGAGCCCATCAGCAGCATCTTGTTTTCCCCATGATTCGTGTTAAACATTAAGCTAGTGTTGGAAACTTTTGAAGGCATCTTCCTCGTGTTAGCTCAGGAAGTTTATGTTTTGATGGAAGAAGTGACTTCCTCTAGTTCACGTGCATATGATGCAAGTTTCCGCCGTGAACTTGAGAAAGTTTGTTTAGCTTCCTCTGGAATCATCCCAAGTCAGTCATGCATACGTGCGAAGTATTCTTTGGTCTGGAGACTTGCAACCTTCATTCTATATGAACCCCTAGCACACCAAGCCACTGATTGATTTGTTCAAGGAAAAGAAGTTCTTAAGTGCTATTCCTTAAGGACCCAAAGGTACATGCGCATGACTTCGCTCTCCGCAATGATGGTTCCTAATCAGTACTCGGTAGTGTTTTATTCTAAGACTACTATGTGGTCATGCTTGTCTGGGACAGCGTGTTCACATGTTGTAGCAGAACCAGCTCATGTTTTGGAGCTTGCTATCGTAGTTCATCCCCTGAGAATCTCGCAACGTCATCTCGTCGATTTGTGTTGCAAATTTCATTTTTCCTTCTAGACTTGATGAGTCTGGAATATCCTGACACCAACCAGATCTGAATCTCGGGCAGATATGATGGTTGGAACATTTTCCAAGAATTATAATATTGGTCTCTCGATAACCGGTAAAGTGGATGTCATGGCCAACACACCCAGCCGGAAGACCTATTATGGTAGTATCTTGATTGAGTAAGTTGGCCACCTCCCCATAAGGATTTCTTAGGATTTATTCCACTAGTTATTCCTTATGGATTCCTGCGCACCCGAAGTCCGACCTACTACTTGATGTTCAAGATACCAAACCACATCTAATGGGTTACGCTAGCACATCAAGGGGAACATTAGAAGTGGAGTGCTAAATGTCTCTCGGTCGATCATCCAGATTTTGCTCCCTTGGCTTCGCTAAGGTGAAATCTGAGAAAGTGTTGTCCTCCATTGCACCTGCATCCTCCATCACCGTTCATCATGGTAGTATGTTGTGTTGGCAGGATCCTCGGCACGGATGTTGGTAAAACCTTGATGAATATGGAAATGCTCAAGTTCTGGAGAGCTTACTCAGACACTAGGTTATATCCCCGGTATCAACGGGAATGTGCCTTCCGCTTGCCGAGTTGCTCCATAACCATAGTTTCCTTTCCGATCTGAGTATGCCATTTCTCTGAACTCCTTCAAATGATCGTTTGCGATTTTCCTTGGTCTGGTATAAAGAGTTTCAATGATCTATGTATCAAAAGTAATTCTTTTTACCACTTAAGGGAATATTTCTACGAGCCACCTTCCCTAAGGTGCCCCGTTATGGAGTCATGGCAATTATCTCCTCGCTACTTTGAAACCATGCACCGTCTTATTCAGCGTGGAATTGTGTTTATCAACTTGAATCTTCGTTCTCTGTTTCACTTCATCCCTCTCTCGATGTATGTGTTGAGTCTCAGCTCAAGAGATACTCAACGTCGCATTCCGTGAGTTGATCGTGAGTTGCTCGATCTTTAAGGAGATCGATTTCTATAGAGTTTCCCTTGTCGTCATCGTGTCGGATGAAGATCTCGAAAGCAAAGACGTCAACGTTAATTGAAGCAACGGATCAACATCTTCGCGAAGAGCAATTGGATCATGAAGATCGTGTTAGCTTTGTGTCCCCTCTGTCTTCTTACCTCACGTCTTGAATCTCGGGACGAGATTCTTGTTTAGTGGGGGTGAGCTGTCACAGCCCCAGATCAGCCCTTGTTTGACTTTTGCTTGTTCCTCATGTCATCATGTTTAATTTTCAAAGAAACTTGAAATGGGGATGTTGAAACCCTAGCACCAAATGCATTCAACTAGGTTCAAGTAAACAATATTTTCAATGAACCCAAATGCCCTTTAGAAAAGTTCATGATTTTTGTTAAAGGTGAAAACCTCTGCCAAAAATGATGCACCTATTTCTAGGCCATCCTGGATTTTTGAATTAAATCTTATTGTATTTGACTTTTGGGCATTTAAATGCTATAAATAATTTAAATGTTCAAATAATGTTGGAACTATTTTTGGGCCACTGAAATAATTCAGCAAGTGTCCATGAATATTTTCAGGATTTTAGGAAATGCCTTGGTATTTTTCCTAAGCTCAAAACAGAGGCAAATAATTAGAAAACAAAAACAAATTAGAAAACAGAAGAGAGAGAGAACCTTACCTGGGCCTTACCTGCAGCCCAAGTGGCTAGGCCAGCCCACCTCCCCGGCTCCTGTCGCCTTCCTCCTCCTGCCAGTAGGAGCAGGGGCGCGTGGTCGCCGCGCGCGCGCGCCAGCTCCTGCTTCCACCGCGACGCCCGGCTCTTCTGAGGGCGCCACGGAGACGCCCAGAGACCCCTCTCTCCTCTCCCTCACTCGCTGCTCTCTCCCGACCTCTTCCCCCTCCTCTGCTCCCTCTTCCTCTCTGCCCGAGCGGAGCTCGCCGACGCCGATCGCCGTACCCGCGGCCACCGCCACCACCTCGCCTAGCTAGGATGCCCAGTAGCTCCGCCACCTCGCGCTACGCCTCTCCACCGAAAGAAGCCACTCCGGACGCCCTGCAACGACCGCATCGTCATCGTCTTCGAGCTTCGGCCGCCGGCAACCCCACCGTCGATTCGACGCCGTCCGTGCCTCCCCGAGCTCGCCGAGAATCTCTTCGTGACCGCGGTGAGCCCCCGGTCATTTCCCCCTAACCCTGTCCCCGTTGGGTTGCCGTAGCACCATTCCCCACGAGCACCGAAGCTCGCCGCCGCCATTGCCAACGAGCTCCGTGCTCCTGAGCTCGGCCGCTCGCCCGAGCATCACCAGCGTGCTCGCCGCGCCCCTGTGAACCTGAAGCCCCCACGGGTTCGCCCTGCCGTGCCCTGTAGCGCCATCTCCGCCGTTGCCCGAGCTCCGGCCGCCGCGGTCGAGCTCCTCGCCATCGCCTCCGGCCACCCCAGGCCCGACTGGCGCCACCGCCCGACGCGCGCTGGTCTGGGCTCTCGAACGAGCCCAGCCACGCTGCGAACGGGGCACCACAGCCCGCGCCCAAGTGCCCCGCCGCGTCTGCTGCCGCCGGCGGCTAAACGCCGGCGTTTTAACCCCGGTTGACCAGGGGGTTTGACCTCCCCTCTGTCACTGACGCGTGGGCCAACCCCACTGACACTTTTAGTTAGTATTAGTTTAACACTAATTAACTTAAGTTTAAACACACAGCCACTGACGTGTGGGTCCATGGACTAATTAGCTTAGATTAACTTTTAGTTAGTGCTAATTAACCCTCTTAGTTGACTGAGTCACTGACCAGCGGACCCCACTGGTCAGGTTTGACCTGACCGGGTTAGTTGACCTGCTGACGTCAGGCTGACGCAGTAAAGCATTATCTGGATTTAAGTTTATTCAGGAAATTCCAGAAAATAGTATAAACTTCTAAAAATCATATAAAATCAACCATAGCTCAGAATGAAATAATTTATATATGAAAAATTATCAGAAAATGCAATCTATCCATCTGTATCATTTTCATGCATGTCGAACTAAGTTTTACCTGCTGTATAGGTGAAAACATGATAATGCACTATTTGAATTCATAGTTTGAATTTGAATTTGAACCTTGAGTTCAAATCAACCCAAACCTTTCTGTTGCTAGTTGCATTAGGCCAAATCACGTCATATTGCCATGTCATAATCATGCATCATAATTGCTGCATTGCATTGATTGTGTTCTTCCTTGTTTGCCGGTAACCGTCCCCTCTCAGTAGACGATGTTCCGATGACGTGATCGATGACACCGATGAAGAACTATAATATCTTCAGAAGTGCCAGGCAAGCAAAACCCCCTTGTTCATTCCGATACAATCCCACTCTCTCGCTCCTGCTCTCTTCTACTGCATTAGGACAACAACGATTCAACTGTTACATGCTGCGGTAGTTGAACCCCTTATCCTCTGCATGACCTGTCATTGCCACAGTAAATAGATGAAACCCACTAGCATGAGTAGGAGTTGTTTGAGCCCTGATGTGCCTACTCATTCATGCTTGTTTGTCATGCCTGCTACTGCTTAGAGTTGAGTCGGGTCTGATTCGTCGGGGGTGAATTGGAATGGTGATGAACATGTCCTACTGTGTGTGAGCTAAGTGTGTGAACACGATTTGGTAAAGGTAGCGGTGAGAGGCCATGTAGGAGTACATGGTGGGTTGTCTCATTGAAGCCGTCCTCAGGAACTGAGTTCTGTGTTTGTGATCCATGATACAGTTACTACCACGCATTGGGCCCGAAACCAATGGACCCTCTCGGCTTCTTAATCACCCTTGTCCTCTGTCCAGGAGTTGCAAGTAGTTTCTGGTGTTTGTAGTATGCTGGGGGCCATGGACAGCGCTGACCGAGGGGTGGGCTGTGATGCGGTAGGCACGTGGCACGGTGTACCGGGCGCCCGTTTGGTGTCTCGGGAACCCTGCACACATCGTTCGGGGCCGTATGTGGAAACCTCGGCCGGACTCCCTGCGGATGGAACCTGAATAGGCGATAAACCTGGACTAGAGACTTGAGTGTTTAGGTAGGCTGTGGCCGACTCCCTCGCCAGGCTTCCGCTTGAAGGTTGCCGAGGTACACGACGTGTACATGGTGGTAAGTGGCGAGAGCGTGTGTGTCGAAGTACACCCCTGCAGGGTTAACATCATCTATTCGAATAGCCGTGTCCGCGGTAAAGGACTTCTGGGTTGCCTATAACAGTTCATAGACAAGTGAAAGTGGATACTCTAAAATGCGCAAGATAAGCGTGAGTGCTATGGATGGCGTTCTCGTAGGGAGACGGGAGCGGATCCATAGTGGTGTATTGATATGGTGAATATGTGGACTCGTGTGCGCCACCTCAAAAGAGTTACTTGCAGTCGTAGTTAGGATAGCCACCGAGTCAAAGCTGGCTTGCTGCAGTCAAACTCCACCACCCCCCCTTTGTTGATACCGATGCATATGTAGCTAGTTCTGATGTAAGTCTTGCTGGGTACATTTGTACTCACGTTTGCTTATTTTATGTTTTGCAGAGAGACGTCAGTCTCGCTAGTAGTTCCGTGTGGACTTCGACGTTTAGCTTGATACCTCAGCTACGATCTTGTGCCCTCGGCAGGATCTAGTAAATAGTCAGGCTTCTCAGCCTTTTTCATTTGTAGATGTCTGTACTCAGACATGTTAAGCTTCCGCATGTGCTTTGACTTGTATGCTCTGAATGTTGGGTCATGAGACCCATGTTTGTAATATCTGGCTCTTCGGAGCCTAATGAATAAATACTCTGAGTCGTAGAGTCTTGTTGTGATGCCATGTTGTATTTGCACATATCGAGCATATTGTGTGTATGATTGAAATGCTTGGTATGTGTGGGATCCGACAATCTAGTTGTCTATCCTTAGTAGCCTCTCTTATGGGGAAATGTAGTCTAGTGCCTCCTTGAGCCATAGTAGTCCGCTACAGCCCGGTTCACCGGAGTCCTGCTAGCCCAGCACTACTGCTCCGGACACTTGACTGGCCGGCATGTGATTCACTATCGTTCCTGTGTCTGTCCCTTCGGGGAAATGTCACGCGGTGACATCCGGAGTCCTGCCTAGCCTGCTACAGCCCGGGTTCCCGGAGTCCTGTTAGCCCAGTGCTACAGCCCGGATTCACACGCTGCTGACCGACACGTTCGATGTTGATTCATGTATGCCTGTCCCCATACGTTAGTGCCGCTTTGGGTTCACGACTAGCCATGTCGGCCCGGGTTCTCTGTCATATGGATGTTAGCGACATTGTCATATACGTGAGCCAAAAGGCGCAAACGGTCCCGGGCCATGATAAGGCGACACCGTGGGAGTACCGTGCGTGAGGCCGCAAAGTGATATGAGGTGTTACAGGCTAGATCGGTGTGACTTGGAATCGGGGTCCTGACACTGAGACCAGCGCCGAGACTAGCGGAGCCGGTGTAGAACCGAAAGCTCAGAGGCAACGGCTTCCTAACAAGCTCAGGACTACTAGACTGGTGGTCACGGAGGTGGACGACGGCAATTTTGAGCCAAAAGCGCCACAGGAAGCGCGCGCGTGCTACGGCAATCAAATAGGCTGCATCGTACGGACAACCGCCACCATCAACGATGAGAAAAAACAGAAGATAGATAATATGAGTACCTCCCTCCTAAAGAAGTTTCACCAGATATTCTTGTTCCCGGGCCGGAATGAAAAGGATTATAAAGATCCAGATAAGGAACCGGCAATGAAGAAGATAAACAAACACGCCATGACCAAGTTTTGCGACGCATTGGCCGCCTAGAAAACAAGGGTGAAAGCAAGGATCATCGACAAGAAGGAACCCTACTCCGAGATTGTAAATGATAATCCGACAATCACGGAAGAGCAGTTTCAAATATTCAAGGCGGCTTGTGAGGCCGAAGCTGCCAAAAAAAGTCTAAGTACATGAAGGGGCTTCAACAGGGGAACATTGGGAGCCACCACCTCGGAAGCCGTGGTTACGGCGGGAAGAGGTCCAAATGGGCCAAGGAGGACGCGGAAGCCGTGAGTCTGGGCATCCCAGACCCCTTGGCGGAGTTCACCGTCCCGCAGGAGCGTGACGTCCTCAGGGCCCGGCACCGTTGGGACCCAGTGAAGAAGGTTTTCGAGACGAACGCGGTCACGACGGAGTTCATCAGACTGCTAGTAATTCTAGTCTTTGTTCAATTCAACTGCACGTTAGTCATATTTGTAAACGATCCTTGTCCCTTTTGCAGAGAGAGGAGCACAGGATTGCGGCCGGAAGCGACTCGCCGTCTGAGGCGTTGGCGAGGACCAAGTGGGACACTCCATTCAACCGGGCGTTGAACATATTGAAACGACTCCCGGTGGATACTCGGCCGTCGTATGGACGCGTGCACGGTGTCGGAGACGGCACCACGCGGAAGAAGTACTAATGTGAGACCAAGGAGGAGAGAAAAGAAAGACGGAGGTTAACCGAAGAAAACATCGACAAGACGGTTGAGATTGCAGTTGAGAAGAAATCATCTCAGACAGTCGCAATAGCGGTAGCTGCCACAAAACAGATGGTTGTAGATATGTCCACTTCCTTGGTTCCGGTCGTTTTCAATTGGACCAGGCAAAATCCAGAAAAAAATGCAGCGGACTTTCCCCTTGCAAACTTCTTGGGGAGCAGCTCGACTAGCGTTGCACCAGCACCTGCAGCTGCACCTGCTCCCGCACCGGACATGCTCGGCGATGCTTCGTCTTTGGCTGAGCTCGACGCCCTCACGGTATTTGTCACACTGGCCACTTCAACAAATGTATAATATCCCGTTTTCGTTGCCTTTCGGATGTCTCATGTCGCAGACTTTTCTTTGCAGGCCGACGAAACCCCGTGCACCATATTGTACACCATCGGCGACCAGAAGGTGGACGTGGGGAAGGCAACGATAATGAAGCCGAAGGAACCATTGTTCCACAGCCGGCGGATCCCCCCGAATGTCTTCAAGGTTTCCGTGGCCAGTGTCAAACCGGGCACGAGAATTTGCCTCCTCTGGTACTAGGGGGGATGACGACGAGACCCCGCGGAGGCTTGGTGATTGTTGCAATGGGTGGGTCCTGTTGTGGCCAAAGAGTCTGCTTCGTCTGCAGGCGGCCGGGAGCACACCCACGAGCACGCAGCCTCAGCAAGGTATGAACATCAACACCCCACCTACCCAATTAGCGTTGGGTGTCGGGTTGGGTCATAGCGGACGGTGTAAGGAAGAGGCTCCATTAGTCGCTGATGATGTCGCTATGGATGAGGATGAGGATGACGATGGCACTCAACAGTATGTCGATACTGGCGCCTACTCAGGGTTTGAGAATCATGAGTCGGTGCCTCAATTGCCGCCTCTGGAGGCTCAACGTATTATAGACGACCTTCCGGCAAAGCCTAGGAAGAGAGCGAGGAAAGGCAAGAAAGCTGATTCTATGATCCAGCCGCCTCAGCAGCCTCGGGTTCAAGACCGTATAGATATCACTGGTGCGGATAGATTGCATATCCCCGGTCAACCAATCCTACCTGCAGCAGCGCTAAAGGCCAGATTCGGCGATCTAAGGAGTCTTCATGACGATGTGCTGCCGATAGAGATAGGCCTCATCGCCTCGAAAGATCCAGGATACCCACTCTACGTGGTTAACGTTCCGCGGCAATTGTCGTACGTCGACTTCTTCCCCGCGGATAAGTTCTTCCTTCGATTCGATTACATATTCGACAGGTTTCCTGTGAAGAAGCTGGATTTTACGTTTGTCCGCCTTTATGCCTTGCACATGAACTACATCATCGGGGTTGAGCAGATACCTTATATCTGTGTCGCTGACCCGTACTTCATGCACGAGAGCTTCTTGGGAGTCTGCGCAAAGCACCATGAATATGCGACACAGATATCTCGGGCCTTATCATCCCCTGTAAGTCATCCGCGCAGATATCCTTCCTTCGATTTCAATCATTCATTTGCACGGTGGAGGCTAATTAATTTGAGGTGCACTTATTTTGCGCAGCGGCGGGCGCGCCGTCCTCATCATCCTCTACCCCCGATACTCCCACACTCTTTACTTGGACTCGTCGAAGAACATTAGCAAAAAGGATTACACCCACATCAAGGATGTTCTCGACAGTGCTATCTATCACTACAGCGCACGAGGTGGAGAGGTCAAGGACAAGAAGAGAAGGGACGGCAGACCCGCCTTCGGCCATAAGACCGACTTCTGTTGCATCCAACAACCGAGTGATTCTCTTAATGATGGATTCTATGTCCTACACCACATGCTGGAGTATAGATGGGATAACCAGAACCTTCGCATGTCAGCTAAATCCGGCGATGCCCATATTCTGCAACGGGCAAAGAACGTAGGAGATATCGAGGATCATCGACTTTGAGCTGAGTTCTATCACATCCAGCGCGAACTTGCCCAAATCATCATGAAGGAGGTCGTCGGAAAAACAGGGATGTTCTACGAAGAAGGACAAATGTCGCGGGAAGACGTCCGAACACGGGTAGCCTCTCAGCATCTCGACCTGAAGCCTTTCACTAGGCTCGGGGACTATCTCCCTGACTTGGATGGATGGCACGACATGTTGGAGTGATTGTCGATATATGACAATGTGTCCGTTTAGTCCATACTTTCTGTATGATGAAACTTTGAGTTATGCACGACGAAACTTTATTTGTGATGTAATTAAACCGTCCTCCTCGACTAGCGACGATCACTAGTTAGGGCATTTTGGGTACGATCAACTTTGTTATTTATGCTTATGATATGTTACTTCTATTTTTGCCAAGTCTATCTCTTTCTGTTGCTCAACTATATATGTTGCACATCATTGACTCATGTGACGATGCAGGTGCATAGATCATCGATGGCGAAGAATTGCTATGCCAGGAGTATAAATACGACGAGTGGCCGGAGTGTCAGGCCCAGGTGTACCGGTTTCCGGTTTCCGAGCGACAGACAGTAGTTAGTTTAGGTTCACGCTAATGCGAGAGAGGGATACGAACTCATCTACTGCATAGTTCCGCTCTCACTGAAAGTGATAGCTCTTCTCGCGTATATCATTGTTTAGATGGATGACGATGTAGTTGCAAGTAATCGAGACTTGTATCGCTATTTTCGAGATGATGAAGAGATACCACTTTGTGTTGGATGATGATTATGATAAGATTATTTGTATGTATATGCTATGATTACATTTGTGGCCTCGCAGCCATTTGTATGTGTATCATGATGACATTTGTATCTGCTAAAGATTCTTGTATAAAGCATGTTCAAATACAAAACAAATATGCAGAAAAAAACAAAAACTACTAAAATTAGCAGTAGCGAGTGGAGAAAGTTAGCAGTAGCGCGTCCAGCCCAAGCACGCTAGAGCTATTAACAGTAGCGAGCTTGCACGAAGCATGCTGCTGCTACACTTGTATACCAGCAGCGCGGGCCCCCACGCGCTGCTGCTAAGTGTTAGCTGTAGCGCCTTATTAGTAGCGCCGGTCCCCACGCTACTAATGTACCTAAAACCCGCGCTGCTGCTAGGCTTTTCCCTAGTAGTGCTACAAGATGGTATTTTTCGCTTGATCTGATTTTTTCTTTGTGTTTTCTATTTTTTTTGTATAATTCCATACTAGTCTGAACTTCTAGTATTTTAGGAATGCACTTATTTTGTTTTATTGAAGTGTACTGCACTTTGTACTTATATCTTGTTTCTATTTTTTTGCTTGTGTGCATGGAGCTCATGTTTTATTTTGCATGGTTACAATATGTGAACTGCTTACGTACTAGATGAGAAGTAATAGTTTCCACAATTTTCCCCGCTTGTACGTTTTGTACTATATGCATGTAGTCTCAAGAACTTCATAATAGTTGTAAGCGTACTTCTTGTTTGCAAGTTTCGCACTGTACATTAGATTGCATTTAATCTGTACTGCTTTTTTGCAGAAAATTCCCCAACGAGCTATTAGGTATCTCCGGCTCAAGAAGGGAATTCTCCAAGTTGTTCTTGGTAATGGACACCTTAAACCAACCAAGTACCGTGTAGGCGCTGATGGGCGGCTGTGTCTGTAGAAAGGGTGGAAGGAATTTGTCATTGATGGTGGCCTGAAGTCTGAGCAAGTTGTTGTCCTCAACTTCTTTGAACTCGAGGATCATACGGTTAGAATCACGTTTGACATGATTGGTTAAGGTTATGAGGTTGATTTGTAATAAGTACTTTTGCATGTCGAACACTTCATCTTTTTGATGTGTTTTGTAATAAGCACTTTCGTGATCTGAACCGCTTCAATTATTATTCCGAACTTCGTGCTGCAGTGAGCTAACTGCATTTTTTACATCGTTTTTGGATCAAAATGTGTCAAAGTTTTACTCTAGACTGCTATATATATGGTATACTATATACACCATTTGTCTTTAGATGGTTTAGTTGAATAACTCATAGTCAGTGGGAAATTTGTGTTTACACGAAATTTAAACTGATACATAAGCCACATAGATAAGCAAACTGCTATGCATATGATTAATTTATTGAAGTTCATCTATTTGGTCGTTAACCTGCTACTTCTCCGCGGTGGCTGGAGCGTGTCTAATGTTGCACTTTCTTTTGTTTTCCGTGGCGGTGTTGCTGGTTCTTGTCTCTGCACCGTTGTGTTTGTAGTCCCTCGTGTGCTGGTTGATGGTGGCTTTTGTTTTTGAGTGCTGTGAACTGCATCCTTCTTTGCTCCCCGCGTGCTTGTTGATGGCTGCTTTCGTTTTCCAGTGATGTGAACTGCATCCTTCTTTGCTCCATGCGTGCTGGTTGAGGGCTGCTTTTGATTTTGACTGCTGTGAACTGCATCCTTCTTTGCTCCCCGCGTGCTGGTTGATGGCTGCTTTCGTTTTCCAGTGCTGTGAACTGCATCATTCTTTGCTCCCCGCGTGCTGGTTGATGGCTGCTTTTGTTTTTGAGTGCTGTGAACTGCATCCTTTCGTGCTCCTACCTTGTTTTTTGAAAGTGGTGTCGTTCTCGGTTGTTTCTGTACAGCAGCACTCCCTTGTGGTGGTCTTGTTGGCATTGTTTCTTCATGTTCTTCGTCCTCTTCACTCTCTTCTTCCTCCTCTTCTTGCTCTTCCTCATCTTCATCATATGTTTCTTCATAAGCCACTGCTTCTTCAGTTTCTTCATGTTCTTCATCCTCTTCACTCTCTTCTTCCTCCTCTTCTTCATCTGCTTCTTCATAAACCATTTTTCTTCAGTTGTGTCGTCATCTTCTTCTTTGATTTCATCTTCCTCGTCTTCCTCATTTTCTGATCTTGTTCTTTTGGGCAGGTTCTTGAATTGTGTCTCTTCCTCTTATTGCAGATTCTACAACGTCTCGGTTTCATCCATTTCTTAGTGTTGTGAGTGGAATTTCTGTTTGGTTGTGCATCGGCATGTCCTCTTTTTTCTTGTTGATGTATTTTTGTACATGTCCTGGAATTGTGGCCGCTGATTTCATTACATGTCTTGCACCTTCTTATTCCCAGTGGGTGACCACCACTGTCCAGCTCAGGCTGTGGCTTACTGTTTTTGCCATCATTTTTCTCCTTGCATGCAACCTTTTTCTGGGTTGCGTCGCCCCCTTTCTTCCTTCCTCTTGTGTTGGAAACAAGAGGTGGAAGAATTGTTTCTTTTATGATAGCACCAGTTCCACTGTGTTCGATATTTTCTACTTGCTCGGCATTATTGTCATGCTGGGATTTCTCTGCTTGCTTTAGTTTTGCTGCTTCTTCTTCTTCTTCGTCGAGCACATCAACTTCCTCGATCAGTGCCCTCATACCAGATAACGCTCTGTGGCACCCAGCGTCGGACCTTGTCGCTTTGTTTGCAAGGTCCATTGCTGTTTCTGTCAGCAATTTTCTACAGCAAAAAAGCGAGGTTCCATCTGGTGCTGTTTGTTCATAGTCTCTTTTGTCAAACGTTGCATTTGATCTTGCATTACGGGTGTATCTTTTCATGATGTACACCTCAGGAATCTTGAGTACTCTCAAATGAGAAAGCATGCATAACACATGGACGCAAAAGAGCCCCGCGGACAACACATGATTTCTTTGTTTTGTAAGTGAACTGCATGAAATTAATAAACACATATTTTTTTCGTTATTTGTTCATTTTAAAGAAGTGAACTTCATTTGGTTTTGTGAATTAGTCATGCATGTGGACTTTTAAAGTCCAGTAAGTGAGCTTTCGTGCATGACTATCAGAAAATAGAATCTATTATATACTTAAAACAAGAGACAAATAAGCTATCACGTTTATCCACATATGCTAATATTTTTTGCACCGTTTGATCTGAGTAATAATGGCTAAGATTAAAAGTTTTTATGTAACATGCTAATATGTATTTACCTACTTATTTGGACTAGCACGTTGTCACGTCTATGCATATGCATGTATGGTACATGTAAAAAAAAACACAATCTGAAACACGTACAGGAAGGGAAGCACCGGTTGAGAAAAGCAATCAAACACACGGACTGTGCTTTCCTTATAGAAAAGCTATGGACTCTGCCTTTAAAAGGGAAAAGGCCGACGTAAAAAAGAAACTCCAAAAGCTTCTGAACGTAACAAGGTTGAGGCTGAAGCGACCTATGGTCATACAACTGTTGTGCATTGCCAGGACCGGTCAACTACTTGGATTTTTTTTTAAAAAAACATTAATTTTTATTGAGGAAAAAATGCATTAATTAGTTCATGTACTAATTGGAGATGGTATCCGAGAGCAAATGTAATAGGATTTTGGGCTGGAGTGAGTTGCACTTCGTATACAAGCCCAGCGTTTTCGTGCCAAAACTGGAAAACTGAAAACACATTATTTATTGTGAAGTATAGACAAAATAAACTATCTTACGAAAATCATTCTAAGTCTAGACAAAGAGAACTAAATTTTGTCGTCTGAATACATCACATAGGAAATAATAATTAAACAATTTTTTCCATAATCTTTTAATATAACTCTATTTTAGGTATGAAAGTAATTCCTCTTTTTTAAGGAAAAGGCGATAGGAATTACTCATTAAAAATAACAGCACAAATTTTAGTATGGACGTTTCAGCCATTAGTCTTACTCTTCTAATTTGGTTAAACTAAAAATTAAAAATAATATAAATCTATTTTAGGTATGAAATTTGAAATGAGAGATAAAGTAATATTACGAATTTTATTTCTACACATAGTATATAAATCTAGCTATCTATGTATTATATAATTAAAACAGAAGGAAAGTAATAGCTCGGATTTAAATGAATATTAGTGTAGGCATCACAATTACATCACGATTACACGTGATAGAGAAACCCACGAGGCTACGATTGCACATACACAACAACATGTACGTGACGTATGAAAAAAAATGTACGCCGTTATTAGCAGCCAATCGGATCCTCCTATAAAAAAAAGGCAATCGGAATCCCCAAGAAAATATTCCAAATAGGAACCAATGCAACTTGAGTCCTCCTGTAAAAAAGGCAATCAGATTCCACATCGAAGAAAAGTCAATATGGAAAGATGTATTCCTACCCTATACGGAGTAGGAACCAACCAATCCGACTATAGCTAATAATTTGGGTCGGTCCTTGGCAAAATAACTACCGCAGCAGGAGAAAAAAAAAATCAATTACCCGCATGTTGTTCGGTCACAAGATACGGTATAGATGTGCGTTGGCTATTGGGCGAAGAGAACACTTAAGCGTTTGCTTGGGCATTTGAGTGTACGCGGGAAACTCAAAATCGCTCAAAAAAACGTGAGGAACTAAAAAAACGAATGTATGGGAGCTTATATAGTAGAAATGACTTTATGGAAATGAACTAATATAAATCAACAAAAGGCGAATAAGCCGTGTAATTTAAGTGGGCTATAATGAGATCAAATGTAGCACAAATACTTAAGAGCATTCCTATAAATATTTAGAGGGGTCCAGTAAAAGTAATAACATTTTATTATTTATAAATTATTTAAATTATAATATGATTTGCAATTTTATATACCAACACAAATCTATAAAAAATTGCCAAAGTTATGCATCAAAATTTAAAAACAACGAATGTAACAAGATATAGGGAATAGTGGTGGCGCCACATACAAACTATGGGGTCAGTTGAATGCCATAGCTTTTGCGGAAAATAACCTAAAATTGTTGTAAGAAAAATATCACACAAAATTAACAATGACCTAGAGGTTCTTCTGGCTGGCTTCACCACTGATACGAAACCTAAATTCATTTTAGGTAAATACAAATCAAAGTCACCACCTAAGGAGCACAAGTATTCAACCACATTTATTAACTAGCACCACCATTTTTATAGGTTGGATCATAATTAACTATAGCAGTTTAAATTTAATAATAAAAAAATGTGATAGTATACCCCAGTGTCCAAGTCGAAGCACAACATACTGATCAGAAAGCACACATCTTAGAAGAAATTCGGAAAGCACGACGTTCACACACAACTCATTATACCGCCGACATCACCACCAATATTGGCAGGTATGAGTTGGGCATACATGCCGCTTGAATTGTCCTTTTTGTAATTCAGAGTAGATTTTTTTAAGAAAATTGGGCGAGCGTATGAATGACGTGAACGCGAAAAAATTATTAAGCTATGGAGTGAACCCGAGAAAGTCCTTAATCTATGAACGCACAATTACCAATATACAATGATGACCAATCATATCAATGTGAACAAGCATGCAGGCTTATGTTTGGTAGACAAGATATTGCAAACCGGTAATGAAACGGTCAACATGATTAAGCTATGAAGGAACTGAATGAGAAAAAAATCTTTAAGCACAAATACCAATATACAGAGGTCAGTGGTCATGTTGATGAGCATGTGTGGATGCATTTGTAGGTAGTCAAGAAAGTCAAGGCAACTAAGAATACAACCAGTGTTTAATTTGAGAAGAACAAGAGAACATTTGCTGTACATAAAAGCCATCCATCTTAAGTTCCAATTATTCGAACTCCAAAGACTTATTGGTGCAAAGATACATAACAAGGGATGAGGAGAGGATCAAAGATAGGAAACATGAAGATTGGTACAGAAGTCTATATATTATATTGTGTCTGTCTTCTGAGCTCACATACCAAGGAATTTTATCTACAAACTACACTGCACTCAATAATCCGACCATCTTTCATCGGTACTTGCCTTTTCACTGTAATCTAATGATATGAAACATAAATAGTGGAAAAGTAAATTAGATAATACTCCACTTCCTCACTGCAAAATAAAGTTGGCAAAGAAAAATAATCCCAAATATACCAATATGTAGTTAATCCAGCCGCGTAAATGCGCGGGTGACTCCGCTAGTTTTTTGTGATAGGAGTCTCACCTGTGTGTGTCCAGAGTTTGCACTCACATTCGTAGACACCTTTCTGTTCATCGGCGACCACTTGGAAATTATGCCTTGCCCAGTCAAATGCATCCGATCTGTTGTAGTGGTGTACGAGATACTTTGTCGGGTTCTCAGGGCACCGTTCTGCTCTGAATGCAGTGCTACGGTAGAGTGTTTCTTTGAAATTTGCAAACACTGCCCTTGTATACACTTTTGATAGCTGAACTTCGAACCCAAACTGGGTTGTTGTCTTTACCTTTGACAGCATGATCAAAAATGCACTTTTACGAACCAGAGAAATGGAAAAATTCTTTGTTTTTGTTGATATATTTTTAGCAGTTTTTGATTGACATTTTGTTTACCTCATTTGCTACTATCTCTGCTTGCTCGACGACCTTCCTAGTCTGAATGCACTTGTGCACCTGCTGAGCAAACAAATGGAGATCATGCTTCTCTTTGACAAAAATTTTCTTCAGTATGCGGTTCATGCTCTCGCTTCTCTGTGTGGAAGTCATCCGAGCACATAAAATTTCCTTGTATTAAGCCGAGATCCACTCGTGCCTGTCATCCCACAGCGAAATCATCACTTCATCGTCTTGCAAGTTGTATCTCTGAATGAGGTCCTTCCATGCTCGTTCAAATTCTGACGGCATTAGTGGGTGGTTCAGCACCGCATTGAGGTCATCCTTGAGTTTCTCGTGCGCCTTATACAACAAGGCGAGGTGGTCTTTGTACTTCTTCATGATATGCCACCGACACAACTTATGTAGAGTATTTTGGAGGATAGTTTTTAATGCTGCCTTCATCAAAGAACACTGGTCTGAGAAGGCACAAACAGTGTTTTTTATTAAGTTGTTTGTGTGTGTGTAAGATATACGGAAGAAATATAAGTGCACCAAATGAACATAAGTATGCAGTTGTTTGTTTGTTTGTTTTTTGTACCTGTGAGCATGCAGATTGGCGGCTTGTTGTTTATACACCTCAGAAATATTTTGAAAACCCACTCGAACGATGGTATTGTTTCGTCTCGCACGAGGGCAACAGCAAATATGGTGCTCTGTAGATGATGGTTCACTCCCACGAAGACTCCTAGTGGCATGTGGAATTTGTTAGTTTTATACGTCGTGTCAAATGTAACGCAGTCTCCAAAATCTTCATACGATCCTTTGCAACTTGCATTGGCCCAAAAGACGTTTGTTACACGGTTATCTGCATCAACGTCATAATCATAGAAAAACTCTGGGTTTATCTTCTGCATATGCTCGAAGAAATCCAGAAGTTTCTTGACGTCATCTTGGGACTCTTCTCTGGCAAACTTTTGTTTCCTGCATTTTCAAACGCAATGCAAACTCATCTCATCAAACATGAAATAATTACCGACAGGATGCTCAAGCGATATGGTTTGTGATGTGCTTACTTGTTTACCCAGTCGCGGCTAGTATGTCCCATGTACTGCAGACCACCGGACATACGCGACAGCGTTGACATCATCTGAGCGTGTGTGTGGTTGTCCAGTTGCATGTCTTTCACTAACTGGTCTATCAAAGGATCGTCTTTTTTGTGCAATGCATGTGCAAAAGCATCCCAGGGCTTTCCAGCATCTTGTGATTGTGGCTGAGTTCAACCATTTCTATCACAAATTTCCCATCCTTCCTATTTTTCACTCTAATCTTTGCCTTGCAGTCAATTCTTTTTTATGTCTTCTGACGTTTCCGGTGATAATCTGACACGGTCTGCTTGTGCGTCCCTTCTCTTGAGCAGACAATGTAGGCATTTGTCCTGTGTTTTGCCCTCTTGCGTATGCCAAACCCTGCACATCTTGCATAATTGTTGTAAAAGTCCCATGCCTTGTCGTACGTGGTGAACTTCATTCCAGCGGCAGGTATGAGGTTTAGCGGCATGTTTTTATCCTGCATTAAGTGCAATGCTCCATGAGATAATTTGTTCTGTTCTGTTTTTTAAATACGAGGAGTGCATACGAGTTTAATAAAGCTTCGCAATGTTCCTAAGTTTTCAGAAGAATCCAATGTATTAGATGCTATGTCAAACCTCACAAGAAATATCAGTGTGCACTGCAATGTTATCTGAATGGACTGCAACTATTATTATTATTTTTCAGAACATAAGCTTACATGAGTGTAGAGTCGTTCACCCGATGGTGTTTGCAGCTCGCCGGGTTGTATTGGACATGGCGGGGTTATAGCAGATCTATGTAGTTGAGGATCTCGTGGCGGCAATAGTGAGGAGGATTTGTACCTGTTGTTGACTTTTGACCGAGGCACCGTTGGTGGTCGCAGTGTCGAAGTTGATGCAGCAGCTCTGCTTGGAGCTCTGTTTTTCAGTGCAGCAGGTGGACGCTGAGCTCTGTTTTGGGGTGCAGCAGGTGGACGTTGTGGTAATCCAGTGTTGTGACGATGTCTCAGTGGATTGGTTTGAAAATTTTGGAGCGGTGGCACATCATCATAGTCAAAATCATATTCATCATCTGCTGCAACATCGTGTTCAACTGCATCATCATTGTCTGTTCGGACATGCTGTCCAAACGTAGTTAATTCGTGCTTATACTATGGGTTGTGAACTGTTATTGGCTCATCTTCATCGTCGTCATCTTCATCCTCCTGTAGGTGAGTGCCCTCCCATATGAAAGTGACATCGCCGTCATCCTCGACCACCTCTTCTCCCTGGAAAAAATCCTCTTCCGGAGAGTAGTGCACCCTGTTTGTTGTATTGAAGAATCCTCGAGGAATCTCAGGGGTAACCCAGCCAGTATCTCTTTCAGAAGAAGCTTTACTCTTCTGAAAGTTGTTGTTCCCTGGGTTGTCAATTATGCGCGGCATTTTGTATCTCCTGAACGTCATTTTCTGCACACAAAATGACCGAGCTGCATTGTCAAGCAAAATGAACTGAATCATGCGAACTGCAATGTGCTACAAATGGTACTGCTAATCTAATGCATGTTGACTGCATCACCCTGCAATGTGAACTAAAGTAACCGCACTGCATCGTTGTCCGTAATGAACCTACACAAGCGTACTGCATAACCGAGCAAGTTCACTGCATTTCCCCCCACAACGAACCGAAGCAACCGCACTGCATCGTTTTTGTAGGCATACTGGACTGCATGTACTGCTTTGTCTGGAATAACTAAACTGATATGGTTGAGCAAGTGTACTGCTTACCTCGTGTTGTAGTGATTTCTTGCGTTTGCAGGAGGAAGTTCTCTTCTCGTCCGTCTGCACAACTTCCGCGTTCGCCCGTGCAGTCCACTTGCCCTTCAGAAGTTCATGAGCGGTCTGGACGTTGCTCAAGGTGAACGGAGACGGAGGATTTTCTCTGAAGGTCGTTGCAGACTTAATCCAAGAAGATGTCGTGGATGAAGGAACCTTGCGCATAGTCTTCCTTGCTCGAATTGGTTTGATGTCGAGGCAGCACCAATCCACATCTAATGAAGTACAGCTAATTGCAGGCCCGGAGGAGTTCGGCGGCGGCGCTACCGAGCTGCTGCCGTGGAAGAAGGCTGATGTGCTGGTGGGGGCGGCATTGCTCGGTTGCTGCCGCGGAAGAAGGCCGAGAGGCGATGGGCGGCGGCGCTTCTTGGCCGCTGCCGCGGAAGAAGGCCTGGAGGGGAGGGGCGGCGTCGCTGCCGGCCGCTGCCGCGGAAGAAGGCCGGGAGGGGAGGGGCGGCGGCGCTCCCAGGCCACCGCCACGGGAGAAAGCGGGGAGGGGAGGGGAGGCATCGCTGCCAGGCCGCCCCCGGTGAAGAAGGCCGGGAGGGGAGGGGCGACGGCGCTTCCAGGCCGCTGCCGCGGAAGAAGGCCGGGAGGGGAGGGGCGGCGGCGCTCCCAGGCCGCTGCCGTGGTAGAAGGTGGTAGGGGAGGGGAGGGGCGACGGCGATCTGGTGGGGGATGTGCAGAATAAAGCTGGTGTTATTAGAATAAGACTCTTAAGGGGTATATATATTTATATATTTCTTATGTGTCCATTAGCTAGGCAAGATGACTGATGATGCGCGGATGTACACCGGTCACACTAGTCAGAAAGACATGACCACTGAATGGTTAACAAAAACCAAGGGGTTTCTGAGAGCCGCATTTGCAAATGGCCAGAGGACAACATGGTGCCCCTGCGCCGGCTGCAACAATTGGCACAAGAGGACAGAGGATGAAATGGGCAAACACCTGCAGAAGTGGGGTTTTACGCCAGATTATACGGTGTGGACATTTCATGGCGAGTCTGCCCAACGTGCCAGAGCTGAGGTGCTTCGTCGTCGCACCGATGAGCATGGGATCGGGATGCAAGACATGGTGCATGACTTTGAGGATGCTCGGGACTCGGACGATGAGATGGAGGAATCTGCAAAGGCCTTCAATGAAATGTTGGAGTCTTCAAAACGTCCTCTCCACGAGCACACCGAGCTTTGTCAGCTGGATGCCATCTCACAAATAATGGCTGTGAAGGCTCAATTCAACTTGGGCAGAGAATGCTATGATGCAATTATTACAATATTTGCACGTTTTCTACCCAAAGGACATGTACTACCTGCAAACCTCCACCAGTCAGACAAAATTCTCCGTGCTCTTAAGATGCGCTATGAGAAGATACATCCCTGTGAGAAAGGATGTGTCTTATTTAGGATTCAGTATGCGGACTTGAACTATTGTCCCATTTGCAAGTCATCCAGGTATGTTGTGGTAGACAATGGTATGGGTGAGAAGACGCAGACCAAAATCCCTGTTAATGTTCTTCGGTATATGCCAATCGTACCAAGACTTCAACCTCTTTTCATGGTCGAAGAGATGGCAAGACAGATGACATAGCACAAAACGGGCAAAAGAACCCAACTAGATGCAGATGGGAAGCTGATGATGGTGCACACATCGGACGGTGAAGCCTGGAAGAGCTTCGATGCATAACATGATGACAAAGCGGCAGATCCGAGGCATCCTCGAGTTGGCATCAGCACAGATGGGTTCAGTGTGTTTGGTCTGACGGCATCCCAATACAGTTGTTGGCCCGTATTTGTCTTTCCACTCAATCTCCCCCCCGGACAGATTATGCAAAGAAAGCACATTTTCCTGACATTGATAATTCCAGGGCCCAACTATCCAGGGAAGAATATGATTGTGTACATGCAGCCGCTCAAGGACGAATTGCAAGAAGCCTGGGATAATGGGTTCAAGACATACGACGCCTTTAGCAAACGGAACTTCATAATGTGTGTCTGGTACATGTACTCGATGCATGACTTGCCGGCGTATGCGCTATTCGTTGGCTGGTGTGTCCATGGAAGGTTCCCGTGGCCCACATACAAGGGAGCTATTGAGTTTCGTTGGCTTCAGGCCGGTCGCAAGTTTTCTTGCTTCGACATGCATAGACAGTTCCTGGATCCTAGCCATAAGTTCAGGAAAGACAAGAAGAACTTCATCAGAGGTAGAGTTGTCAAAAACTCTGCACCACCTGCGTTGACAGGCCAAGAGACACTAGATCATTTAAACGCTCTCGAGCCAGATCCAGAGCGTCCAGGGTATTTCAAGGGGTATAATTCGAAACACGCCTGGACTCACAAGACATGCTTGTGGGATCTGCCTTACTTCAAAGACCTCCTTTGCCCACACAACATCGACGTGATGTACACTGAGAGGAATATCGCTAAGGCACTTTTTGGCACATTGTTCGACATAGATGGGAAGTCAAAGGATAATACTAAGGCTAGAGTCGATCTGGAGGCGCTATGTGATAGGCCGTTACAAAACATGAAAGAACCAAAAGGAAAGCAGAACTGGACGAAGCCAAAGGCATGCTTCAATCTTGGAAGGCCAGATATGAGGGAAATTATCTTGTGGGTGCAACAGCAGTTGATGTTGACCGATGGGTATGCAGCGAATCTAAAGAGGGGAGCGAGTCTTGATAAATTGAAGATATTTGGTCTCAAGAGTCATGATTGGCACATATGGATTGAGCGGGTAATGCCGGTGATGTTGCGTGGCTCCATCCCTGAGGGTGAATGGCTAGTACTGGCAAAGCTGAGCTATTTCCTTCACGTTCTCTGTGCGAAAGAACTATCGCCTGGCTTGCTAGAAGAAATTGAAGAGTTGGCACCGGAGTTGATCTGCAAGTTAGAGAAGATCTTTTTGCCGGGCTTCTTTAATCCAATGCAGCACTTGATTTTGCATCTCCCAACCGGGGCAAGATTGGGGGGGGGCTGTGCAGAATCGTTGGTGCTACGCCACTGAGAGGATGCAGAAGACGCTACGAGCAAAATGTAAAAATAAACGTAGAATTGAAGCATCGATGGCTGATGCATTCATTGTTGAGGAGGCAGCAAACTTCGTGACAGCACACTACGAAGCAAATAATCATCATTTGCATAATCCGAAGCCTCGGTACAATGCCAATGAACCTAAAAAGGGTGGATCCAACCTCAGCCTATTCAAAGGGGATCTCGCACCAGCCGGTGCTTCTAACTCCTTAATGTTGGATTTCGAAGAATGGCAGATCATTTCATTGTATATCTTCACCAACCTAACAGAAGTGTGGCGGTACATCGAGTAAGTTCTCGATACATTGTTTCGCAACTTCTAATTCCTTTGAACTACTCTTATTCCCGAATAAATTTGATACAGTCGAGACGTCGCCATATTCTCTTATGGAGCGGTGATACAAAAGGATTCCGTCAAAGAGTATGAGCATCTGGCAAAGCATGGACGCGGCTATCCTGGTTTCATCTCTTGGTTCAAACAAACGGTAATTTCCACTGGACAATTTCATTTCTTCGTCTAATTTGTGGCTAATGCAATAATCCCTTTCGTATTAAACTTGTAGGCTAATTCAGAGCTTATGGACGCCGAATTGAGATAAGTCGCTAATGGTTTTGACTATAAGGTCCATTCATTTGACAAATACGACATCAACGGGTATCGCTTTCGTACCTATGGCAAAGAGCTATCTATGGCCGACCGAAAGTCTACAAATTCTTGTTCTCTGCTATCGGCGAAGGAGATACCGAGTATTATGGAAGAGTTGAAGCAATTTATGAACTTCAATTCTATGGTGCAAATCTGTAATGCCCACGATGCGGCTATATCTCCCACGTGTCGAGGCATGATAGAGGCATAACCGCATTGTGATTTTGTCGCAAGAAGGGTCATCTTCACACAATCCCATGTAATGAACAAGAAAGGGATAAAGAGAGTTAGCTTACAATCGCCACTTCACACAATACTTAAGTAAATCATACATCATCCAAGATACACACATAGTCCGACTACGGACAAATCCAAATGAAAAGAAGATAAACCACAAATGCTGGATCCCCGATCGTCCCAACTGGGCTCCACTACTGATCATCAGGAAAAGACACGTAGTAATGGCCAAGGTCCTCGTCCAACTCCCACTTGAGTTCGGTAGCATCACCAACACTGGTATCATCGGCACCTCCAACTGTTTTGGTAGTATCTGTGAGTCACGAGGACTTAGCAATCTCAAAACCCGCGAGATCAAGACTATTTAAGCTTATGGGTAGGATATGGTTATGTGGTGGAGCTGCAGCAAGCGCTAAGCAAATATGGTGGCTAACATACACAAAATAAGAGTAATAATAGAAGCTATGCAACGATCATAAACTAGAAGTTATCAAGAAGTGATCCTGAACTACTTACGTTCAACCATAACCCCACCATGTTCACCTCCCGGACCTCATCGAAAAGAGACCATCACGGTTACACACACGGTTGGCGCATTTTAATTAAGTCAAGTGCCAAGTTCTCTACAACCGGATAGTAACAAATTCCCATCTGCCACATAACTGCGGGCACGGCTCTTGAAAGTTTATACCCTGCAGGAGTGTCCCAACTTAGCGCATCACAAGCTCTCACGATCAACGAAGGATATTCCTTCTACCGAAACAACCCGATCAGACTCGGAATCCCGGTTAGAAGACATTTCGACAATTGTAAAACAAGTCCAGAAAGACCTCCCGATGCACCGACCTAGCCTGATAGGAGGTGCGCGGTCTCGTTCTCAGGGTACACCGGATGAGCAAAGTGTACAGGTATATACCAAATACCCCAAGTTTCCTAGGGGCGGCCCTGCACAATGCTCTAGTTTGGACCAACACTCATGAGGAGCACTGGCCTGGGGGGTTGATTAAGTCCACGGGGTCCGGAAAGTCCCTATGCAAGTTTTTAGTTGTTATTAGGCAAATGGTAAAAACAATGTTGAGCCTTGCTGGAGGAGTTTTATTCAAAGCGAACTGTCAAGGGGGTCCCATAACCCCAACCGCCTAAGGAACGCAAAATCAAGGAACATAACACCAGTATGACGGAAACTAGGACGGCAAGAGTGGAACAAAACATCGAGAAAAAGGCCAAGCCTTCCACCCTTTACCAAGTATATAGATGCATTAATTAAATAAGACATATTGTGATATCCCAACATATCCATGTTCCAACATGGAACAACCTGCAAGGCACCTGCAACTAGCAACGCTATAAGAGGGGCTGAGCAAAAGCGGTAACTTAGCCAAACAACGGTTTGCTAGGAAGGTGGGTTAGAGGCTTGACATAGCAGTATGGGAGGCATGATAAACAAGTGGTGGGTACCGCAACATAGCGATAGAACGAACAACTAGCAAGCGAAGATAGAAGTGATATCGAGGGTAATGGTCATCTTGCCTGCAAAGTTCTCAGACTAGTCGAAAGCTTGCTCCTCGTTAGCTTACTCAACAGGTTCCTCGTTCACGAACTCGTCTCCCGGCTCTACCCAAAGCAAGAAGACAAGCAACAGAACAACAATCAATCATGGTGCAATGCACAAACAACATGATGCAAGACATGGCATGGAATGCAAGGTATGATGTGCAATGCATATGGGTACTCCGGAAGGAAAAGGATGATCAAGGCACCAACTTGGCAAACCAAGTATGCGGCTGGAAATATGAGGTGATTTCGGTCGAAATCGATATAAGAATCACCGGAAACGGATGCACGGTTTGCAAATGACAAGAAAAATAAGATTGATGCAAATATGCGATTAACAGCATCATAGCACTTAAGAAGCAACAAGAATCTATGATACAGCACTCAACATAACAAAAAACACATGGAAGTGAAGTAAACATGAAGCTCTACAAATCATGAACAATGAGCTACTGCTAGAAACCCCGAGAACAAGTCTAAAACAGCATGGCAAGAATGCAAAAGTTAACAGCTATCAGACTATATGCTACAAGAACATGTCATGGCAAACAAAGGCATGGCATGATAGTACTAAATGCACTTGATAAAACTCCCTTACTGAACTTGGTCTAAAAACCCACAGATAGGATGGTAGCATCAAGGCAAACATGGCAAATGATATGGCTGTTAACAGACTTAGAAGAATTCATGTCATGGCAATATGCAGATTCATGATGGCATCTTTACAAGCTTGTTGAACTCATCACAGTGCACCAAATGACATGGAATAAAATCTAGCATGAAGTAGGCATGAAAATGAAGCTATCCATGTACAAAACAATCTCATGGCCTGCATGAATTAAATCACACAAAAATGACAAAATAGTAACATGATATAAAATGACATGTTCATGAACTTGCTCAAATGCAAAAACTAATGGCACCACTGGATTGGTGGGATTTTTCTACCCCAAAAACATATATAATATGTGGGGGTTGCTATAGAAAAATCACCACAAAAGTTATAAGTTGAAACCTCCCAAAAATGGCTATTGATATAAATGGAAAAACCTAAAATGGACTATGTCCCGATCTGGACTTGCCAGATAAGGAAGGGCCCGAACTGGAAAGGCCGAAAATGGACAAGGTACCCGATCTGGCTAGAGACAGAAGCGTGCGGATGACAGGTGGGACTGTGGGTCCCATGTGTCATGTGAGAGGGTGTGTGTGTGAGGGTGTGAGGCTGACAGGTGGGCCTGGCGACGCGTGAGGCTGGCCAGTGGGGCCCGCGGGCTCCCACACGATGCCCGAGCAGAGGAAGAAGGGGAGGGCACCGGGAATGGGCAAACGCAGCAGAAGTCTCGCCGGAGTTGCTCCGGTTGTCTTGCGGGGCGGCGAAGGGGCGCAAAAGGATCGCCAGAGGATCCCGCACACGTACATGCAACGAACGGCTCCGGGAGACGACGGAGTCGACGCTGGCGACGAGGAATAGAGGCGGCGACAAGGAGACGAACGCGGCTTGGCGGCGGCCATAGCGAGCTACTACGCGCGAGTAACTGGCATACGCAACGCGGTGAACACGAGGGACATGCACAAAAGAGCTAAGGAGGTCGGGGCACTCGCCGGAGATGAGGCCCGACGGCGGCGCGTTCGGACGGACAGTGTGAACATGGCTAGAGCATGCAATCGAGGGGGAAAAGGGATGGGGAGATGCGGGTGCTCACCACAAGCACGGCGGTGTGCTTGGTTACTCGAGAGGAGGTCGGAGAAGGCGGTGACGGAGATCGAACACTAGCGGCGGCCGGAGTTGAAGACGAGGAAGAAGACGACGCGGATGAGGCCCTCGGCTCTGCGTAGACAACAACGGGAACGTAGTTAATTACGGGGAAGACGCTGGACACGAACGGCGAGACGGAAGTTGACGGGGAACACGCCGGCGGAGATGCCGTGCTCTCAGATGTGCTCAGGCACGGCGGAGATTGGCGGATCTGGTGGTTCGGTGGCCTCGCGGCGGCAGGGAGAGGGAGAGGGAGAGGGAACCCTAGAGGGTAGGTAGGGCAAAGAGGGAGAGCTTATAGGGGCCCAGGGCGACGGGACAAAGCTCGCACGCTCTCGCGCTCGCGGTCCCCATGGCGACGGCGAGAGGAGAGGGAAAAGGTGGGTTAGACACTACAGGGAGGCGCTGACAGGCGGGACCCGAGGGGCGACGTCACAGGTGGCTAGAGGGGGTACGCGCAGGCGCGGGTGAGAAAAGGCAAGGAGAGAGAGCACGGGTGGGTGAGCTGGGCTGCGGGGCGTGGGGCCAGATGGGCCGGCCTGGGAGGCCGAGGCCCAGGTGGGTGTTGCTGCTGCTGGCTGCTCTGCTGCTGCTGCTTTTTCCTTTTCCATTTCTTCAGACAGAAAAAACAACAGGAAAAGTGCAGGGGAAAAGGAGAGGAGTTTGAGAAATATAACAATATTCCCATGATCCTGGATTTATGCCCTATTTAATAAAATTCGTTTGGGCATTTTCAAGTTAGAAAAATAAAACAAGTTTGAATTGAGTTCAAACTTCGGTCATTTTTGAACCTGACCAAAACAACTTCAAATGGGATGCAAATTTACAGAGAGGGTGTAGGCATGGTTTAATATTTGTAGGGAAACGATGAAAATTAATGGAGAAGGGAAAAGTGGCACTTGCAAAAAGAAAGGAATAGGAGGAGGGTGAGGTAATGATGCATTGTTAGAGAGAGATGGCCTTGGAATGATGCACACTTCCTCACAACAATATTAATAGCACAATGCACATGATGAGCATGATGAAATGCAACATGAACCAAATGCAAAACGAAAGACAAAACCCAACCACGAAGGAAATATCATATCACATAGCCGGAAATTGCAAGAGTTGGAGTACAAATATGGAAAGTTAGATCCGGGGCATTTCAACACTCCACCAATACAAGAGGATCTTGTCCCGAGATCTTGGATGGCACCGGAGAGAAGCAGGGAAGGAAGAGGAGAGTTAAATCTAGTTGCTTCTTGTACAAATGAGTGAAACCAATGCACCTTGGGAGGTTAAACAATTTTGAGAAAAGAATACAACGGAGATGAACGAAGTTGAAAACACTCCGTTAGAAAAGAGGAACAAGGAACATTGCGAAAACCTTGGGGTTGCAAAGACATGAATGAAGAGCTCCAGGGACAAGGAAGGACATGTAACCACTCCGGTTAAATGGATAAGCACGAAGGAACACGATCCTCACAATTCGAGATGATGAGTGAAGAGAGCAACATCACGATGCCTCTGGAAGAAAGAATAGAAGATAGATCATTCGAATAAAAAAATGGAGAAGAAAATGCCAACTTCTGCCTCAAATGAGCTTGGAAAGCACCCTTCCAATAAGGTTATAACGGAGTTGTTGGAAAACCAACAACAAAACGAATAAGCTTGTAGTGGGCTTATGAAAAACTTCTCAAAATTAAGGCGAAATTCTGCCCCTACGGAAACAAATAATATAATTGATAACACCAACGAGATGAAAAAACTTCTTCCACCAAGATGATAGAGAGATTACTTGTATCATTGATAAGCACCCCAATAGAAACATTCCTTAGGGAAGGCATTAGGTGAAATATGAAACAAGATAACTATAACGAAGTGATTGTTGGATTTAAAATATCTCATTCATGAGAACATGTGAATCGCGAAACATGAATGGAAATTGTCAAGAATGATATAACGCCATCATAAAGATAAGGTAGAAAGAATTGCACTTTGGAATGCCAGATGAAGAATACTTGAACTCCTCAAAATAAAACATGTGTTGAGCACCCTGTTTAATTTTGAGAATAGCTTGGCGGATCATAACTTCGAGAGAAATCTTGAAGAACAATTGAAGAATGAAAAGAGTCCTTGATGAACCACCATGTAGAGCCTCCATGAAGAACTCCGGTAATAAAAGGATGAAAAAGAGAAAGAGAAGTTGACAACACAACGTGAAACCTTGCGATTGTTTAGGTGGAGCTTCGCGACGAGATAATGCGGAAAACTTGGAACTCCGGAAAAGAAAAGATGAAGCATCTCGAACCGAGAATGTGACATGATGAACAACTCTGGAAAGAAGAAATTAGATCACTTGGATGAAACAATAATAAGAATTGTGTTATGTGTATCCTTCACCAATTAAATTGATGACAAGCAACGGATTTGGCATAATACTTATTCTTGTAGAAAGGATTAAGAGAGATATAGCGCAACTCACGGATCATCGGTAGGATTATGAGAGAACAAGTGAATTGATATGATGACAAGAGAAGATGAATCTTGAATGGACCACCGTAAGAATTAGAAAATGAACGAAGCAAAGAGAACAAATCACCGGGAAGAATTAGATAACAAATGAATATACATGAGGGAATTCAGATACAACAGAACGAAGATATCATGAACTGATTAAAGGATATTTGAACGATGCACCGCCCGATAGAATTGGGGAATGAAAGTTGAATGTTGAGAATGAATAAATCTTCTGAAATGATGGCCTTTGGATGAACAAGAAATGAAAAACAACTCATGAAATGCTCCGGATGGGTATGAAATGTTTTTCTCACGATCGGAACAAATATGAGGATGGCATGAAGCTAGAACCATGAATCTTCAAGAGAACGGACCAAGATTCAAGAGAAACTCTTCTTCGGTCTTCAAAATCTGAGAAAGACGACGAGAAACACCACCATGAATTATTGAGGAACTCAGGAATGAAGAATAAAAAGTTTGAACCAATGACGAAAAGAATTTGAAAGTGGTCTTGGAGAAGGCATATGACTGATGATAGTTCATTCTTATGTCAAAATTAGAAAAGAATATGAGAATAACTCCAGAAAATTAGAAGAGTCGGGTAAGATCCTGGGAAAAGACATGTGGGTTAGGGCTCACTCAAAAGAAACACCGTCGGAAATTGATGCTTGAAAGTGAAATTGCACCGGGTGAATTAAATGGCTTGAATGAGATAGTAACCTCAAAATAGCCTTTAGCGGAATAAGAATGGAAACACGAATCTTCTGAGATATCTTCAGCGCTTCTGAACAAATGAATAGCGAGAGGTGAATGATTAGGGGGTGCACCGGCATGGAAAAGCATTTGAAATAAGGAAAGGAATATGATAAACACCGAAAGCTTGAATTGAATCCACCGGAGAAGAAAAAGAACGAACAATGATGAACTTCAAACTCCTGACCATCTTCATGATAATCACTGGGTAAGAATATTGATTGAAAAGAATGAAGAGACTTCACATGAATAAAATGGATGGTTGATTAAGAAATCCGAGTCTTTGAAGAAAAGGGTGGGAGGGCGGGAAAACAAAGGCAACTTGGGGCAGATAGAATGGATACCGTTGAGAAAACTTAGAATTAGCACTCCCATAGAATGCACTCCCATAGAATGGATACCGTTACAAAGAATGCCTGTTGGAAAAGAATTAACATGATAACCTCGATGATCGAAAGGATTAGCACTCCCATAGAAATATGAGAACACCGCTTAGAAAAAGGTATGGAATCCACATTTGACTTCGAAGCAACTCGAATACCACAAACCAAAACAAAACAAAGGATTTGGCTCGGAAAATTAGCCAGAACAAACACATATGATAGAGATTTACCCAATCCCATATCATGCATCTCTCGGAAAGATATTCTAGGAGCTACTTGAATTCCCACCTATAAACTCCCGAAACTTTCTGGTTATGCATTCTGGTGTTGGGGATACAGGGGAAGCAATATATCTCACCCAACTAAACAATCCCTACATCCAGCTGTATCCATCCGTCAACACATAACCAAGAAAACTCCGGAAATCATGTACTACCTCAACCTTCGAAAAGCATATGTTATACGAGCTATGGCAATACTCCCGAACTCCCGCCCCAGTACTGGGTGGCGTTGAGGTTATCTCACCAACAACTGCATAAAAGATATTTATGATGTCGGTGAACTCAAGTATTCCAGAACTGTAACGATAAAATTTTGATGACAACACCTCAGAGCTCAACTCCCCGGGACACTGCCACAACCCCTAAATGTTAGGAGGCACCAAGAACAATGTTCTCGTCACAACAATATCAGAACGATCCCAAGATACCCGTGTGATCCTAATTTTTTTAGTGAAATTTGAGGAGAGGAAAGACAAAACATCTATGTCAGGAGGCCTCACCAGAGCGACGAAGGGACCGAGGAGTAAAAAGAATCCTACTCTCCGATATATATAATCCTAAGATTCAAAATATTTTTGTTCTAGACACAACAACGTTAGTGATTCGATCAAGCAGGGGGCTCCTAAGTCGGGGATGGCTCTGATTACCAACTTCTAACGCCCACGATGCAGCTATATCTCCCACTTGTCGGGGCACGACTTAGAGGCATAACCGCATTGTGGTTTTGTCGCAAGAAGGGTCATCTTCACACAATCCCATGTGATGAACAAGAAAGGGATAAAGAAAGTTGGCTTACAATCGCCACTTCACACAATACTTAAGTAAATCATACGTCATCCAAGATACACACATAGTCCGACTACGGACAAATCCAAATGAAAAGAAGATAAATCCCAAATGCTAGATCCCTGATCGTCCCAACCGGTCTCCACTACTGATCATCAGGAAAAGACACGTAGTAACGACTAAGGTCCTCGTCGAACTTCCACTTGAGTTCAGTAGCATCACCTACACTGGTATCATCGGCACCTGCAACTGTTTTGGTAGTATCTGTGAGTCACGAGCACTCAGCAGTCTCAAAACCCACGAGATCAAGACTATTTAAGCTTATGGGTAGGATATGGTTATGAGGTGGTGCTGCAGCAAGCGCTAAGCAAATATGGTGGCTAACATACGAAAAATAAGAGTAAGAAGAGAAGCTACGCAACGATCGTAAACTACAAGTGATCAAGAAGTGATCTTGAACTAGTTACGTTGAACCATAACCCCACCATGTTCACTTCCCGAACCTCATCGGAAAGAGACCATCATGGTTACACACACGGTTGGCGCATTTTAATTAAGTCAAGTGTCAAGTTCTCTACAACCGGATATTAACAAATTCCCATCTGCCACATAACCGCGGGCACGGCTGTCGAAAGTTTATACCCTGTAGGGTTGTCCCAACTTAGCCCATCACAAGCTCTCACGATCAACGAAGGATATTCCTTCTCCCGGAACAACCCAATCAGTCTCGGAATCCCGGTTACAAGCCATTTCGACAATGGTAAAACAAGTCCAGCAAGACCTCCCGATGCACCGACCTAGCCTGATAGGAGGTGCGCGGTCTCGTTCTTAGGGTACACCGGATGAGCGAAGTGTACAGGTATATACCAAATACCCCAAGTTGCCTAGGGGCGGCCCTAGACGGTGCTCTAGTTTGGACCAACACTCATGAGGAGCACTAGGCCGGGGGGTTGATTAAGTCCACGGGGTCCGGAAAGTCCCTACGCAAGTTTTTAGTTGTTATTAGGCAAATGGTAAAACCAATGTTGGGCCTTGCTGGAGGAGTTTTATTCAAAGCGAACTGTCAAGGGTGTCCCATAACCCCAACCGCGGAAGGAACACAAAATCAAGGAACATAACACCGGTATAACGGAAACTAGGGCGGCAAGAGTGGAACAAAACAACGAGCAAAAGGCCAAGCCTCCCACCCTTTACCAAGTATATAGATGCACTAATTAAATAAGAGATATTGTGATATCCCAACATATCCATGTTCCAACATGGAACAACCTGCAAGGCACCTGCAACTAGCAACGCTATAAGAGGGGCTGAGCAAAAGCGGTAACTTAGCCAAACAACGGTTTGCTAGGAAGGTGGGTTAGAGGCTTGACATATCATGGCAAACAGAACCAGCATCAGGTAGCAAAGTTTTGCATAGCAAACTATATGCTACAGAAACATATCATGGCAAACAAAGGCATGGCATGATAGTATTAAATGCACTTGATAAAACTCCCTTACTGAACTTGGTCTAAAAATCCACAGATAGGATGGTAGCATCAAGGCAAACATGGCAAATTATATGGCTGTGAACACACTTAGAAGAATTCATGTCATGGCAATTTGCAGATTCATGATGGAATCTTTGCAAGCTTGTTGAACTCAACATAGCGCACCAAATAACATGGAATAAAATCTAGCATGAAGTAGGCATGAAAATGAACCTATCCGTGTACAAAACAACCTCATAGCCTGCATGAATTAAATCACACAAAAATGCCAAAACAGTAACATGATGTAAAATGACATGTTCATGAACTTGCTCAAATGCAAAAACTAATGGCACCACTGGATTGATGGGATTTTTCTACCCCAAAAACATATATAATATGTGGGGGTTGCTGTAGAAAAATCACCACAAAAGCTATAAGTTCAAACCTGCAAAAAATGGCTATTGACAGAAATGGAAAAACCTAAAATGGACTATGTCCCGATCTGGACGTGCCAGATAAGGAAGGGACCGAACTGGAAAGGCCCAAAATAGACAAATTACCCGATCTGGCTAGAGACAGAAGCATGCGGATGACAGGTGGGGCCGTGGGTCCCACGTGTCATGTGAGAGGGTGTGTGTGCGGGTGTGAGGCTGACAGGTGGGCCTGGTGATGCGTGAAGCTGACTAGTGGGGCCCGCGGGGTCCCACACGGTGCTCGAGCAGAGGAAGCAGGGGAGGGCATCGGTGATGGGCAGACGCGGCGGAAGGCTCGCCGGAGTTGCTCCGGTGGTCTTGCGGGGCGGCGAAGGGGCGCAAAAGGATCGCCAGAGGATCCCGCACACGTACGTGCAACGAACGGCTCCGGAGGACGACGGAGTCAACGCCGGCGACGAGGAACAAAGGCGGCGACACTGAGACGAACTCGGCGGCCCTAGCGAACTACTACATGCGAGGAACTGGCCTACGTGACGTGGCGAACACGATGGACATGCGCAGAAGAGCTAAGGAGGTCGGCGCTCTCGCCAGAGACGAGGCCCGACGGCGGCGCGTTCGAACGGACGGCGTGAACGTGGCTAGAGCATACAATCGATGGGGAAAAGGGACGGGGAGATGCGCGTGCTCACCACAAGCACGGCGGTGTGCTTGGCTACTCGAGAAGAGGTCGGAGAAGGCGGTGATGGCGATCGAACACTAGCGGCGGCCGGAGTTGAAGACGAGGAAGAATACGACGCGGACGAGGTCCTCGGCTCCGCGTAGACGACGACGGGGACGTAGTCGATGACGGGGAAGACGCTGGATACGAACGGCAAGATGGAGGTTGACGGGGAACACGTCGGCGACGAAGCCATGCTCTCAGATGCGCTCGGGCACGGCGGAGATCGGCGGATCTGGTGGTTCGGTGGCCTGGCGGCGGCAGGGAGAGGGAGAGGGAGAGGGAACCCTAGACGGTAGGTAGAGCAAGGAGGGAGAGCTTATAGGGGCACATGGCGACGGGACGAAGCTCGCACGCTCTCGTGCTCGCGGTCCCCATGGCAACGGTGAGAGGAGAGGGAAAAGGTGGGTTAGAGACTACAGGGAGGCGCTGACAGGCGGGACCCGAGGGGCGACGTGGCAGGTGGCTAGCGCGGGTACGCGTAGGAGCGGGTGAGAAAAGGCAAGGAGAGAGAGCGCAGGTGGGTGAGCTGGGCTGCGGGGCGGGGGGGGGGGGCAGATGGGCCGGCCTGGGAGGCCGAGGCCTAGGTGGGTGGTGGTGCTGCTTTTCCTTTTCCATTTCTTCAGAAAGAAAAGAACAAAAGGAAATTGCAGGGGGAAAGGAGGAGTTTGAGAAATATAACAATATTCCCATGATCCTAGATTTATGCCATATTTAATAATATTGGTTTGGGAATTTTTAAAGGTAGAAAAATAAAACAAGTTTGAATTGAGTTCAAACTTGGGTCATTTTTTAACCTGACCAAAACAACTTCAAATGGGATGTAAATTTACAGAGAGGCTGTAGGCATGGTTTAATATTTGTAGGGAAAAGATGAACATTAATGGAGAAGGGAAAAGTGGCACTTGCAAAAATAAAGGAATAGGAGGAGGGTGAGGTGATGATGCATGGTTAGAGAGAGATGGCCTTGGAATGATGCACACTTCCTCACAACAATATTAATAGCACAATGCACATGATGAGAATAATAAAATGCAACATGAACAAAATGCAAAACGAAAGACAAAATCCAACCACGAAGGAAGTATCATATCACATAGCCGGAAATGGCAAGAGTTGAAGTACAAATATGGAAAGTTACATCCAGGGCGTTACAAAACCCACCAAACGTCGTAGTCTTCAAATGTTATTGGTTCCAACCAAAGGAGACTAGAAGGACTCATGAACATATAGGGCTAGTGGAAATCAATCAAAGCACCCATTTGGATGTTCCCGATGTCTATATTATGGCTCAACAGGCAACCCAAGTTTTCTATCTATCGTGGGCCTGTCAAAGTGATCCTAATCTCAAAGGTCGGGATGTCGTTTATGAAGTGTCGCCACGTGTTAGACCACCTCCCCCAATGAAGATGATTATGCACCTCACATTAACCCAGACACATATGAATGAGAATTCTTCCAAGAAACGCGTCTTTCCAAAAAACGTTTCAAGAGCCGCTCTACTTCACCCGAGAACATTGAAGTAGACAGTGACAGTGAACCTGACTTCACCCCTCAGCCGGAACAAGAAGAGCCTAAACTAGAAGAGGTTACTGCTGCGGATGACCTATCAATGCTTAACAGATTACGTAGAGGTGGCCTTCCACATGATGATGATGCATTTATTAATGATGATGATGAGCACGTCATTACTGATAGTGATGACGATGATGATGCATTTATTGATCCCGAAGCATTTATTGAACCAAATTATGAATAGGTATTCAATTTTTTTATGTTGTACTTGATTTATATAGTTACTTGTATAATTGTATGACTTATATAGTTACTTGTATATTTTTCTTACTTTGTATGATTATTTCTTATACATAGTGCCATGGTCTTGATGTCCGTCCCCATCGGCCCTCGCCCACTATATGATTCAGATGTGGTAAATTCTCTTTCATAACTATTTGTTGCATTTCTCATTTATGAAAATTATGGCCATCAAATTGACATAGAGATATTTTAATCTAAGAGGTATGTGAACCGGAATTTGAAACCGACCCTCTTGTCAAGAAGTTAAATTTAGTTGAAAAAGAAAATGAGTATTTGAAATAAAAAATTAAAAGAATTGAAGAAGAGAAGATGACATTGGAGTTGTATGTTACCGATGTCGTCGATGATCACAAGATGAAGGTGAATGGAATGCGCTTGAAGATGGATGGAATGTGCCTGAAGCTTAAGAAGATTAGAAAATATGCCATTGATAATGAGGCTTGGTATCATTATTCCGTTGGATCAATCTTTACCTTAGTTGCAATCTTCATCACATTTGTTGTGATGAGGGTAAGTTTTCTCTAGTGTTTTGCTTAACAGACGCATACTTAGCTTACTTTCCTCCTAAATGGCATAACTACCTAAGTTAGACAAAAATGAGCTATACTTAGCTTTCTTTCCTAAAAAATGTCATGATAATCTTTGTTACCTCCAAAATGATATAGACTTACCTTACTTTCCTCGAAAATGACATAATAACCTTAGTAAGCTCCAAAATGACCTATTTACCTAGCTTAGCTCGAAAATGACCTACACTTAGCATCTTTACCTAGCTTAGCAATAAAATGGCACTTTTACCTACCTTAGTTAGAAGAAGAAGATAAAATAAGAGAGAGGAGAAAAAGAAAGAGAAGAAAAAAATCTTCTTCTTCTTCTTCCTTTTCTTCCTCTTCTTCTTCTTCTTCTTGTTTTTCTAGATAGTGTTCTTCTTCTAACTTGCTTGTTTCCCAATTTGCAGATTTGCTTTAGATGAGGAAGCTTGCGTTGATGGAGTCTACTCTTCTCTTTATGCTTCCTTATTGTTTTGATTTTGTATGATGAACAATGTCAAACTTGCTACCTATATATGTATGTATGGATGAAACCATTATATGCTTGTTGTTGGATATGTTGGCTATGTATATGTGTTGGATGAAACCATTTGCTATGTATATGTGTTGGATGATCATATCCATATGGCAGAGATATGATTTGGTATGTGTATTTGTTGGTATGCTTGTCGAAAGTATTTTCATATGTGTGTGTGTGTATATATATATATGAAATTCTGTCAAATTGAATGGTTTCAAGAAAAACATAAAAAACAGGGGCTATATAGACTCTTTGCCGTCAGCTGGCGGACGGCAAAGAGCTTTGCCATCAGCTAGCGGACGACAAACATGCCACGTGTCAGCTACCTGTGCAACCTGGGGCAGTAGGTTGCCTATTTTGTTGCTTTGTCGTTCGCCAGTGGACGGCAAAGAATGTTTAATATTTGGCGTTAGCCAGCTGACGGCAAAGCTACCAAATAGGCCAGCCCCCCAGGTGCTGCCACATGGCACGCTTGGCCGTCCGCCGACCGACGGTAATGATTCAATGCTATTTGTCGTCCGCTGGCTGATGACAAAGATACAAAGGTCTTTGCCGTTCGCCAGCCGACGACAATGAATGCCGTTAACCCCTTAATGGACCTAAGCTGACACGTGCGCCGTCCAGGCTCTTTGCCGTCGGCTGGCGGACAGCAAAGCCTTTTGTATCTTTGCCGTCCGCCAGCAGACGGCAAAGAAGCCTTTGCTGTAGCCTGTTCAGCCGGACGTGTTGCCGTCAGCTGGCGGCATAGGTCTTTGCCGTCCGCCATGTGTGCCTTTGCCGTCCGCCATGGTTGACGGCAAAGTTCCTGATTCCTATAGTGAAGGAGCATCAAGTGTTGATGGTTAACAAGACCACTAGTTTCAAGAAAAAGTGCAAGGGAAAGACAGGGAACTTCAAGAACAATTGCAAGCAAGTTGCCACTCCCGGGAAGAAGCCCAAAGCTGGACCCAAGCCTGAAACTGAGTGGCTCTACTGCAAAGGGACTAGTCACTGGAAGCGGAACTGCCCCAAATTCTTGGCGGATAAGAAGGATGGCAAAGTGAACAAAGGTATATTTGATATACATGTTATTGATGTGTACCTTAGTAATGCTCGTAGTAGTTCCTGGGTATTTGATACTGGTTCGGTGGCTCATATTTGTAACTCGAAACAGGAGCTACAATTAAATGAAGATTGGCTAAGGACGAGGTGACGATGCGTGTCGGGAATGGTTCCAAGGTCGATGTGATCGTCGTCGGCACGCTACCTCTACATCTACCTTTGGGATTACTTTTAGATCTGAATAATTGTTATTTGATGCCGGCATTGAGCATGAACAGTATATCTAGATCTTGTTTAATGCGAGATGGTTATTCATTTAAATCAGAGAATAATGGTTGTTCTATTTATATGAGTAATATATTTTATAGTCATGCACCCTTGATGAATGGTCTATTCTTGTTGAATCTCGATTGTAGCGATACACATATTCATAATATTGATGCCAAAAGATGCAAAGTTGATAATGATAGTGCAACATATTTGTGGCACTACCGTTTAGGTCATATTGGTGTAAAGCGCATGAAGAAACTCCATGCAGATGGACTTTTGGAATCACTTGATTATGAATCATTTGATACTTGTGAACCATGCCTCATGGGCAGGATGACTAAAACTCCGTTCTCCAAAATAATGGAGCGAGCTAATGGCTTATTGGAAATAATACATACCGATGTATGCGGTCCGATGAGTGTTGAGGCACGCGGGGGTATCGTTGTTTTCTGACCTTCATAGATGATTTGAGTAGGTATGGGTATATCTACTTAATGAAACACAAGTCTGAAACATTTGAGAACTTCAAAAAAATTCAGAGTGAAGTGGAGAATCATCGTAACAACAAAATAAAGTTTCTACGTTCTGATCACGGAGGCAAATATGTGAGTATGAGTTTGGCCTTCATTTAAAAAATGTGGAATTGTTTCACAACTCACGCCACTTGGAACACCACAGCGTAATGGTGTGTCCGAACGTCGTAACCATACTTTATTGTATATGGTGTGTTCTACGAAGTCTCTTACCGATTTACCACTATCGTTTTGGGGTTATGCATTAGAGGCAGCTGCATTCACGTTAAATAGGGCATCGTCTAAATCCGTTGAGACGACACCGTATGAACTGTGGTCTGGCAAGAAACCTAACTTGTTGTTTCTTAAAGTTTGGGGTTGCAACACTTATGTCAAAAGGCTTCAGCCTGATAAGCTCGAACCCAAATCGGAGAAGTTTATCTTCATAGGATACTCTAAAGAAACAATTGGGCACACCTTCTACCACAGATCCGAAGGCAAGATCTTTGTTGCCAAGAATGGAACCTTTCTAGAGAAGGAGTTTCTCTCGAAAGAAGTGAGTGGGAGGAAAGTAGAACTTGATGAGGTAATTGTACCTTCTCTCAAATTGGAATGTAGCACATCAGAGAAATCCGTTCCCGTGATGCCTACACCAACTATAGAGGAAGCTAATGATGATGATCATGAATCTTCGGATGAAGTTACTACTGGACCTCGTAGGTTGAACAGAGCATGTTCCGCACCAGAGTGGTATTGTAATCCTATCCTGGACGTCATGTTATTAGTCCATGGCGAACCTACGAACTATGAATAAGCTATGATGAGCCCATATTCCGATAAATGGCTTGAGGCCATGAAATCTGAGATAGGATTCATGTATGAGAACAAAGTATGGACTTTGGTGGACTTGCCCGATTATCCGAAAGCCATTGAGAATAAATGGATCTTTAAGAAGAAGACATACGCTGATGGCAATGTCACCATCTACAAAGCTCGACCTGTCGCAAAAGGTTTTCGACAAGTTCAAGGAGTTGACTACAATGAGACCTTCTCACCCGTAGCGATGCTTAAGTCAGTCTGAATCATGTTAGCAATTGCCACATTTTATAATTATGAAATCTTGCAAATGAACGCCAAAACTGCATTCCTTAATGGATTTCTTAAAGAAGAGTTGTATATGATGCAACCAGAAGGTTTTGTCAATCCTAATGGTGGTAACAAAGTGTGCATGCTCCAGTGATCCATCTCTGGACTGGTGCAAGCATCTCGGAGTCGGAATATACGCTTTGATGAGGTGATCAAAGCATATGATTTTATACAGACTTAAGGTGAAGCCTGTATTTACAAGAAAGTGAGTGGGAGCTTGCTACTTCTTGATCTTGCGTTGGTTTTTCCCTTGAAACGTGACCTTCCCCTTCGGACGACTCCTGCCAAGGTTGATCCCTTGGAACATGCCAGTAACCTTGAGCTCTTCATCTGATATCTACAACTTGTTGATTACCTTGGGGGAGATCAGATTCAACCCAGCCGCGCTGTCAACCAACATCTTTGTGACCCTGAGGTTGAGGTTTGCTGGCGAGACCAACAATGGCAAACACCCCACCATAGTGGTGCGATTAGGGTGATCCTCGTCGTCAAAGATGATGGCCGTGCAAGACCATTTGAGTGGATTCCGGGAATCTGCCGCTCGCTCCATAGCATTGACCTCCCGTGCCCACTATTTAAGTTGGCGGTGAGAGGAGTGCTAATATGCACCTCTGTCAATGCACAGGGCGTCAGTGGCTTTCTGAAAATCTTGCTCACTGGTTTCCTCTTCATCCCCCCATCGCCTTCGTCATCACTTTCCTTCTTCTCACGACCTTTGGCGGGGTTTTCTTGACGTTGAGGGACCTTGCCAGGGTGGCCTCCTCTGCCACCTCGGCCCTTCCCACTAATGTCATCTTGGTCCCTTTCCTTGTCACACTTCTCGTACTCAGCCTTCTGCTTCTTGACGAGCTGCTCAACTTGATGACACTCTTGGAGATCATGGCCCTTGATCCGATGGATATTGCAATACGGTCCGTTAGCCTTCTCGGTCGCCGCAGCTTCCCTGTAGTCATTGCACATGGCAACTTCCTTGCCGGGGGCTTCGGTCTTGGCCTTCTTGTCGGTACTAGGAGTGCCAGATCCTTCGACAGCCAGCACAGCCTTCTCTTTGTACTTCTTGTTGCGTTTCTTTTCTTCTTCTTCTAGTCGACAGCATCGTCGTCATCCTCTGAGTCAACTTTGATGACATCTTCTTCTCCGTGGAGTCTCCTCCCCTCCTTTGTATGGGCACGCTTATCCGCAAAGGTGTAAAGCTCATTCATAGTCTTGGGCAACCGGACATTCATCTTGGAATGAATCATGCAGTTGCGCAGGTTGGACTAGAACGCGGCAATCACAGCTGCCAGGTGGATATCCGGAATGTTCCTGTCCACCTGGCTAAACCTCTACACGTACTTCCGCAAGCTCTCCCCTTCCTTCTGTGGAAGGACCTGCAGATTGCTGGGCCGGTCTGGTTCTTGATGGCTGCCCGTGAAGGCGCCAACAAACTCATGGCACAGGTCAGCCCATGATGAGATGGAATTCTCCGGAAGGTGCATCAGCCATGACCTCACATTTGGCTTGAGGGCCAAAGGGAAGTAATTGGTGAACACCTTCTCATCTCTTCCTCCGGCGGCTTGAAGACTAGTGGTGTAGATGCTCAAGAACTGTGCCAGGTTCAACCTTCCATCATACTTTTCTAGTATTTCTGGCTTGAAAACGCGGGCAGATGGCCAACAGAGTTGTCGTAGCTCGCGACTGAAGGCAGGGCACCCGACATCGAAAGCAAAGTATCCGCCTTCACTGGGTGCGGGCTCGTCAATGCGGGGGCCATTGCGCCTGTCAGACTGGCGGCGGGTCTCGCGGCGTCGTTCTATCGTGACGTGCACGTCTTCCCTACGCCTATCTTCCAAGACCTGCCACTGATCTTGACGGGCCCCAGGATTGGACAAAGCCATTGATACCTCGTCGGGCCCTTGATCTCATGGTTCTGGCTGCAGCCCATGTGTTGGCTGCCGTGGCGGGGACTGCACCGTCGGGGTGACTCCCTCGACACGGTCAGCAGCCCAGGCCATTATCCCCGCTTGTGGGAGCCGTGGTGGGTCCGCCCGTTGAGATCCTCCCGCCTTAGCGAAACTAATCAAACTTTGAATGGTGGCTCTCCACTCATCCATTTGATTGGCCGCTGGCGGGAATCTTAGCAGGAGCTGGGCTAACGCCATGGCTTCTGAGGCAGTGCTTGGCATGGACGATGACGCAAAACGGGACGTCGCCCGACTTCTGCCGGCACTGGTAGTGGTGGCGCCGTGCTCTCGCCATCTCGACCTAGTCGTCATGGCAGCGTGACGATGAGAAGAGTGTGCCTGGAGGTTGTCGACCCCGTTCGGCTCTTCATCTTGATTACCTTGGCCTGGGGAGGGAGCGAGCCCTGTAGGTGCATCCGTAGCAGGGGCAACCAGGGGGTTGCGACTCCTGCCAGAGTGGGCGCCATCGCTACGGCCACGCCCTACGGTGGGGTGAAGAGGCGGGGAATGGATATTCTCCCCGCCTGCGCCTTGTGGGACGTGGCCGTTGAGGTGCTGCTGGTGTCGCCCTCCCCCGGTGTCTTCCTCTCCCGCTCGGCCGCGGGGGGAACGATGACAGTGCTGCCCGCGCTGATCGTGTTCCCCACGGCGTCCTCGTTCCCCAATGCCACAGCATTCCCGATGGTATTGGCAGCCGCATGCGAGGGGGCCTTCGAGGTGGAAGGCTGAGCTGTTGCGCCGGACTTTTTCTTGGGTGCCATGGATGATGAAGCCACCTATGAAGAAGGTGATGAAGAAGATTGGCGCGCTGCTTACGACCTCGGGTTCGCGCGAGCACAGCCCCCTACCTGGTGCGACAAAGATGTCATGGCAGAACACGATCACCTAAGGGGCCATCGGCCCCTTGTGGTTCGGCAAGGGGGAAGGGAACATCGCACAAAGAGCGGAGGCCGTCGAACAACACGACAGTGGTGATGCGGGTCGTTTTTACCCAGGTTCGGGCCGCTGCGAAGCACAAAACCCTACTCCTACTTTTGTGGATTGATGGACGGGTTGTGAAGGACGAGCGGCGCTCAAGCCTGGCAAGGTAGCCTTGGGGAGATCAGCTATGCGCGTATGAATACACCAGGGTCCGAATCCTTTCTAAGGTTGCCACGGTCCTCTTGTTATAGGCCAAGGGGTTACCACAATGGCAAAATAATCATTATCCAGCGGTTAGATAGCAAACAGTGCTATCAGTTTCACGTCATGAATGTAGCCCGGCAAGCCTTGTCGTGCCACTTTAGCTGTCTCTTGTCTGTCTACTTGAAACGCCTCTGGACGGGTGTCATATATAGGTGATCTTCCTCCTAAGTGACAGCCACGTGCCGAATGACAACCACTTAGTTATCTGGGGGCTCGACACCACACCGATGGGTGACTTGCGCCGTGATGCGGTGGAGCGGCGGAGTCTTGGATGGGGGTGCAGGCCGCTGCTACCTCTTGAGCACTGCGTTGGTTTTCCCTTGAAGAGGAAAGGGTGATGCAGCAAAGTAGCATAAGTATTTCCCTCAGTTTTTGAGAACCAAGGTATCAATCCAGTAGGAGGCTACGCGCGAGTCCCTCGCACCTACACAAAACAAATAAATCCTCGTAACCAACGCGATAAGGGGTTGTCAATCCCATCACGGCCACTTGCGAGAGTGAGACCTGATAGATATGATAGGATAATATTTTTGGTATTTTTGTGATAAAGATGCAAAGTAAAGTAAACAAAATAAAAATGGCGCCAGAAATAGCTTGTTGTCGAGAGATTAATATGATGGAAAATAGACCCGGGGGCCATAGGTTTCACTAGTGGCTTCTCTCATGAGCATAAGTATTTTACAGTGGGTGAACGAATTACTGTTGAGCAATTGACAGAATTGGGCATAGTTATGAGAATATCTAGGTATGATCATGTATATAGGCATCACGTCCGAGACAAGTAGACCGACTCCTGCCTGCATCGACTACTATTACTCCACTCATCGACCACTATCCAACATGCATCTAGAGTATTAAGTTCATAAAAACAGAGTAACGCCTTAAGCAAGATGACATGATGTAGAGGAATAAATTCATGCAATATGATAAAAACCCCATCTTGTTATCCTCGATGGCAACAATACAATACGTGCCTTGCTGCCCCTACTGTCGCTGGGAAAGGACACCGCAAGATTGAACCCAAAGCTAAGCACTTCCCCCATTGCAAGAAAGATCAATCTAGTAGGCCAAACCAAACTGATAATTCGAAGAGACTTGCAAATATAACCAATCATACATAAAAGAATTCAAAGAAGATTCAAATATTGTTCATAGATAAACTTGATCATAAACCCACAATTCATCGGTCTCAACAAACACACCGCAAAAAGAAGATTACATCGAATAGATCTCCACGAGAGAGGGGGAGAACATTGTATTGCGATCCAAAAAGAGAGAAGAAGCCATCTAGCTAATAACTATGGACCCGAAGGTCTGAGGTAAACTACTCACACTTCATCGGAGAGGCTATGGTGTTGATGTAGAAGCCCTCTGTGATGGATGCCCCCTCCGGCGGAGCTCCGGAACAGGCCCCAAGATGGGATCCCATGGGTACAGAAGGTTGCTGCGGTGGAAATAGGTTTTTGGCTCCGTATCTGATCATTTGGGGGTACGTAGGTATATATAGGAGGAAGGAGTACGTCGGTGGAGCAACAGGGGGCCCACGAGGGTGGAGGGCGCGCCCTGGGGGGGTAGGCGCGCCCCCTACCTCGTGGCCTCCTCTTTTGTTTCTTGACGTAGGGTCCAAGTCTCCTGGATCATATTCTTCCTAAAAATCACGCTCCCGAAGGTTTCATTCCGTTTGGACTCCGTTTGATATTCTTTTTCTGCGAAACTCTGAAATAGGCAAAAAACAGCAATTCTGGGCTGGGCCTCCGGTTAATAGGTTAGTCCCAAAAATAATATAAGTGAATAATAAAGCCCAATAATGTCCAAAACAGTAGATAATATAGCATGGAGCAATCAAAAATTATAGATACGTTGGAGACGTATCAGGCATCCCCAAGCTTAATTCCTGCTCGTCCTCGAGTAGGTAAATGATAAAAACAGAATTTTTGATGCGGAGTGCTACTTGGCATAATTTCAATGTAATTCTTATTAATTGTGGTATGAATATTCAGATCCGTAAGATTCAAGACAAAAGTTTAATATTGACATAAAAATAATAATACTTCAAGCATACTAACAACGCAATTATGTCTTCTCAAAATAACATGGCCAAAGAAAGTTATTCCTACAAAATCATATAGTCTGGGTATGCTCTATCTTCACCACACAAAGTATTTAAATCATGCACAACCCCGATGACAAGCCAAGCAATTGTTTCATACTTTTGACATTCTCAAACTTTTTCAATCTTCACGCAGTACGTGAGCGTGAGCCATGGACATAGCACTATATGTGGAATAGAATGGTGGTTGTGGGGAAGACAAAAAGGGAGAAGATAGTCTCACATCAACTAGGTGTATCAACGGGCTATGGAGATGCCCATCAATTGATATCAATGTGAGTGAGTAGGGATTGCCATGCAACAGATGCACTAGATCTATAAGTATATGAAAGCTCAACAAAAGAAACTAAGTGGGTGTGCATCCAACTCGCTTGCTCAGGAAGACCTAGGGCATTTTGAGGAAGCCCATCATTGGAATATACAAGCCAAGTTCTATAATGAAAAATTCCCACTAGTATATGAAAGTGACAAAATGAGAAACTCTCTATCATGAAGATCATGGTGCTACTTTGAAGCACAAGTGTGGTAAAAGGATAGTAACATTGTCCCTTCTCTCTTTTTCTCTCATTTTTTTTATTTGGGCCTTTCTCTTTTTTCATGGCCTCTTTTCTTCGTCCGAAGTCTCATCCCGACTTGTGGGGGAATCATAGTCTCCATCATCCTTTTCCTCACTTGGGACAATGCTCTAAAAATGAAGATCATCACACTTTTATTTTCTTACAACTCAACAATTAAAACTCGATACTTAGAACAAAATATGACTCTATATGAATGCCTCCGGCGGTGTACCGGGATATGCAATGAATCAAGAGTGACATGTATGAAAGAATTATGAACGGTGGCTTTGCCACAAATACGATGTCAACTACATGATCATGCAAAGCAATATGACAATGATGGAGCGTGTCATAATAAACGGAACGGTGGAAAGTTGCATGGCAATATATCTTGGAATGGCTATGGAAATGCCATGATAGGTAGGTATGGTGGCTGTTTTGAGGAAGGTTTATGATATGTGTATGATACCGGCGAAAAGTGCGCGGTATTAGAGAGACTAGCAATGGTGGAAGGAAGAAGGGTGCGTATAATCCATGGACTCAACATTAGTCATAAAGAACTCATATACTTATTGCAAAAAATCTACAAGTTATCAAATCAAAGTATTACGTGCATGTTCCTAGGGGGATAGATTGGTAGGAAAAGACCATCGCTCGTCCCCGACCGCCACTCATAAGGAAGACAATCAATAAATAAATTATGCTCCGACTTCATCACATAACGGTTCACCATACGTGCATGCTACGGGAATCACAAACTTTAACACAAGTATCTCTCAAATTCACAACTACTCAACTAGCATGACTCTAATATCACCATCTTTATATCTCAAAACAATTATCAAGCATCAAACTTCTCATAGTATTCAACACACTCATAAGAAAGTTTTTACTAATCTAGAATACCAAGCATATTAGGACTATTTAAGCAAATTACCATGCTATTAAAGACTCTCAAAATAATCTAAGTGAAGCATGAGAGATCAATAGTTTCTATAAAACAAATCCACCACCGTGCTCTAAAAGATATAAGTGAAGCACTAGAGCAAAACTATATAACTCAAAAGATATAAGCAAAGCAGATAGAGTATTCTAACAAATTCCAAATCATATATGGCTCCCTCAAAAGGTGTGTACAGCAAGGATGATTGTGGTAAACTAAAAAGCAAAGACTCAAATCATACAAGATGCTCCAAGAAAAACACATATCATGTGGTGAATAAAAATATAGCTCCAAGTAAAGTTACCGATGGAAGAAGACGAAAGAGGGGATGCCTTCCGGGGCATCCCCAAGCTTTGGCTTTTTGGTGTCCTTAGATTATCTTGGGGGTGCCATGGGCATCCCCAAGCTTAGGCACTTGCCACTCCTTGTTCCATAATCCATCTAATCTTTCACCCAAAACTTGAAAACTTCACAACACAAAACTCAACAAAAAATCTCGTGAGCTCCGTTAGCGAAAGAAAACAAAAGACCACTTCAAGGTACTCTAATGAACTCATTCTTTATTTATATTGGTGTTAAACCTACTGTATTCCAACTTCTCTATGGTTTCTAGACTATTTTACTAACCATAGATTCATCAAAATAAGCAAACAACACACGAAAAACAGAATCTGTCAAAAACAGAACAGTCTGTAGTAATCTGTAACTAACGCAAACTTCTGGAACTCCAAAAAATCAGCAAAAATAGGAAGACCTAGGCAATTTGTTTATTGATCAGCAGCAATTGGAATCAGTATTGTATCACGGTCTGGTGATTTTTAACAATTGTTTTCGTGAACAGAAAGTTTCTGGAATTTTCTACAAGATCAAATAACTATCATCCAAGAAGATCCTATAGGTTTAACTTGGCACAAACACTAATTAAAACATAAAAACACATCTAACCAGAGGCTAGAACAAATATTTATTCCTAAACAGAAGCAAAAAGCAAAAAACTAAAAATAAAATTGGGTTGCCTCCCAACAAGCGCTATCGTTTAACGCCCCTAGCTAGGCATAAAAGCAAGGATAGATCTAGGTATTGCCATCTTTGGTAGGCAATCCATAAGTAGCTCTCATGATAGATTCATATGGTAACTTTATTTTCTTCCTAGGGAAGTGTTCCATGCCTTTCTTTAATGGAAATTGTAATCTAATATTCCCTTCCTTCTTATCAATAATTGCACCAATCGTTCTAAGGAAAGGTCTACCAAGAATAATAGGACATGAAGGATTGCAATCTATGTCAAGAACGATAAAATCTATGGGCACATAGTTCCTATTTGCAACAATAAGAAATCATTAATTCTTCCCATAGGTTTCTGAATAGTGGAATCCGCAAGGTGCAAGTTTAGAGAGCAATCATCAAAATCACGGAAATCTAGCAAATCGCACAAAGTTTTGGGAATAGTGGAAACACTAGCACCCAAATCACATAAATATAGAACTCATGATCTTTAATCTTAGTTTTAATAGTAGGTTCCCACTCATCATAAAATTTTCTAGGGATAGAAACTTCCAACTCAAGTTTTTCTTCATAAGATTGCATCAAAGTATCAACAATATGTTTGGTAAAAGCTTTATTTTGACTATAAGCATCAGGAGAATTTAGCACGGATTGCAACAAGGAAATACAATCTATCAAAGAGCAATTATCATAATTAAATTCCTTGAAATCCAAAATAGTGGGCTTATTAATATCTAACGTTTTGATTTCTTCAATCCCACTTTTATCAATTTTAGCATCAAGATCTAAAAACTCCGAATTTTTGGAACGCCTTCTAGGTGAAGGTAGATCGTATTCAGTCCCATCATTATCAAGATTCATATTGCAAAACAAAGATTTAATAGGGGACACATCAATAACTTTTAGATCTTCATCCTTATTTTCATAAAAATTAGAAGAACACGCTTTTATAAAGCAATCTTTCTTAGCACGCATCCTAGCTGTTCTTTCTTTGGACTCATCAATGGAAATTCTCATGGCTTTGAGAGACTCATTGATATCATGCTTAGGAGGAGTAGATCTAACTTTTAAAGAATCAACATCAAGAGAAATTATATCAACGTTCCTAGCCAATTCATCAACTTTAAGCAATTTCTCGTCAAGCAAAGCATTGAAATTCTTTTGTGAATTCATAAACTCTTTAACACTAGTCTCAAATTCAGAGGGCGTCTTATTAAAATTTCCATAAGAGTTGTTGTAGGAATTACCATAACTATTAGAGGAATTGCTAGGATAAGGCCTAGGATTAAAGTTTCCTCTATACGCGTTGTTACCAAAATTATTCCTACCAACAAAATTCACATCCATAGATTCATTATTATTCTCAATCAAAGTAGACAAAGGTATATCATTAGGATTAGAAGAAACACTCTTAGTAGCAAATAATTTCATAAGTTCATCCATCTTTCCACTCAAAACATTAATTTCTTCTATCTCATGCACTTTTTTATTAGTAGATCTTTCAGTGTGCCATTGAGAATAATTAACCATAATATTATCTAGGAGTTTAGTAGCTTCTCCTATAGTTATTTCCATAAAAGTGCCTCCCGCGGCCGAATCTAAAAGATTTCTAGAAGCAAAATTCAATCCGGCATAAAAAAATTGTATAATCATCCACAAATTCAAACCATGAGTAGGGCAATTACGTATCATTAATTTCATCCTCTCCCAAGCTTGTGCAACATGTTCATGATCAAGTTGCTTAAAATTCATAATATCATTTCTAAGAGAGATTATCTTAGCGGGAGGAAAATACTTAGAGATAAAAGCATCTTTGCACTTATTCCAAGAATCAATACTATTTTTAGGCAAAGACGAAAACCAAGCTTTAGCACGATCTCTAAGCGAAAAAGGAAATAGCTTCAATTTAACAATATCATTGTCAACATCTTTCTTCTTTTGCATATCACACAAGTCAAAGAAGCTACTTAGATGAGTAGCGGCATCTTCACTAGGATGGCCGGCGAATTGATCTTTCATGACAAGATTCAACAAAGCAGCATTGATTTCACAAGATTCAGTATTCGTAAGAGGAGCAATCGGAGTGCTAAGGAAATCATTATTGTTGGTATTGGTAAAGTCACATAATTTGGTATTATCTTGAGCCATCGTCACAAACAAGCAATCCAACACATGAGCAAACAAAAAGCAAGCGAAAAGAGGCAACCGGAAAAGAGAGGGAGAATAAAATGGCAAGGGTGAACTGGGGGAGAGGAAAACGAGAGGAAAATGGGAAATAATGTACTGCAGGAGATAAGGGTTTGTGATGGGTACTTGGTATATTCACTTTTGCGTAGACCTCCCCAGCAACGGCGCTAGAAATCCTTCTTGCTACCTCTTGAGCACTGCGTTGGTTTTCCCTTGAAGAGGAAAGGGTGATGCAGCAAAGTAGCGTAAGTATTTCCCTCAGTTTTTGAGAACCAAGGTATCAATCCAGTAGGAGGCTACGCGCGAGTCCCTCGCACCTACACAAAACAAATAAATCCTCGCAACCAACGCGATAAGACGTTGTCAATCCCTTCACGGCCACTTGCGAGAGTGAGATCTGATAGATATGATAGGATATTTTTTTTGGTATTTTTGTGATAAAGATGCAAAGTAAAGTAAACAAAATAAAAACGGCGCCAGAAATAGCTTGTTGTCGGGAGATTAATATGATGGAAAATAGACCCGGGGGCCATAGGTTTCACTAGTGGCTTCTCTCATGAGCATAAGTATTTTACGGTGGGTGAACGAATTACTGTTGAGCAATTGACAGAATTGAGCATAGTTATGAGAATATCTAGGTATGATCATGTATATAGGCATCACGTCCGAGACAAGTAGACCGACTCCTGCCTGCATCTACTACTATTACTCCACACATCGACCGCTATCCAGCATGCATCTAGAGTATTAAGTTCATAAGAATGGAGTAACGCTTTAAGCAAGATGACATGATGTAGACGGATAAACTCATGCAATATGATATAAACCCCATCTTGTTATCCTCGATGGCAACAATACAATACGTGCCTTGCTGCCCCTGCTGTCACTGGGAAAGGACACCGAAAGATTGAACCCAAAGCTCAGCACTTCTCCCATTGCAAGAAAGATCAATCTAGTAGGCCAAACCAAACTGATAATTCGACGAGACTTGCAAAGATAACCAATCATACATAAAAGAATTCAAAGAAGATTCAAATATTGTTCATAGATACACTTGATCATAAACCCACAATTCATCGATCTCAACAAACACACCGCAAAAAGAAAATTACATCGAATAGATCTCCACGAGAGAGGGGGAGAACATTGTATTGAGATCCAAAAAGAGAGAAGAAGCCATCTAGCTAATAACTATGGACCCGAAGGTCTGAGGTAAACTACTCACACTTCATCGAAGAGGCTATGGTGTTGATGTAGAAGCCCTCCGTGATGGATGCCCCCTCCGGCGGAGCTCCGGAACAGGCTCCAAGATGGGATCTCGTGGTTACAGAAGGTTTCGGTGGTGGAATTAGGTTTTTGGCTCCGTATCTGATTGTTTGGGGGTACGTAGGTATATATAGGAGGAAGGAGTACATCGGTGGAGCAACAGGGGGGGCCATCAGGGTGGAGGGCGCGCCCTGGGGGGGTAGGCGTGCCCCCCTACCTCATGGCCTCCTCTTCCCTTTCTTGACGTAGGGTCCAAGTCTCCTAGATCATATTCTTCCTAAAAATCATGTTCCCGAAGGTTTCATTCTGTTTGGACTCCGTTTGATATCCTTTTTCTGCGAAACTCTGAAATAGGCAAAAAACAGCAATTCTGGGCTGGGCCTCCGGTTAATAGGTTAGTCCCAAAAATAATATAAAAGTGAACAATAAAGCCCAATAATGTCCAAAACAGTAGATAATATAGCATGGAGCAATCAAAATTATAGATACATTGGAGACGTATCAGCCGCCCGCGGCCCCGGCAACCCTTGTCGAGGAGGTCTTGGGACCTGTCTTCGGGGTGACCTCGACCTGACCAGGCTCGCCTGCCCAGCAAGGGACGTTTTTCCTTAGTGATATCTTGCTTCTTCGGCTTGCCTTGGTCTTCTTGATCCACCCTTTGATTCCTCAAAGAGCTACCTCTCTCTGGCTTGGTCTTGTCGCTGCAATTTCGCCTCTGTGCCTGTGTACAGTCTGGGCAACACACACCAAGGTTTGTTGCACCGACACGTGTTCACCGGGAGCCAAGTGACTGGGTCATAACGCGTCCTGTTCATTGGGAGTGAAGCCACTGGGTCGGAATGCTCATGTTCGTCGGGAGCCAACCGGCTTGGACGGAACAGCCATAACGGGGTCTCGTACCGCAAAACGGAGGAACACGATCTTCTGTTTGACCGCGTACGGTTAAAACAGGGTCCTGTTCATCGGAAGGGTCTGGCATACCACAGAACATAGGAAATGGCCTTCTATTCGAGTGCCTACGGTCGAAATGGGGTGTTGTTGATCGGGAGAGGTGTGGCGTATCGCAAAACGGAGGAAACAGACTTATGTTGGAGCGCCTATGGTCCAAACGGGGTCCTGTTCATCGGGAGGGGTGTGGCGTACCGAAAAACGGGACTCCACCGGATACTGTTCATCCACCGTCTACTGCCTCGCTCCAGCCTCCATGGCTACTGTTCATCCACCATCGACTTCCTCCATCCTCCACCTGCTACTGTTCATCCACCACGTCTTCCTCCTGCCTCCAGCAGCTACTGTTCATACACGGGTTACTGTTCAACAGCCCCCCATCGACTACTGTTCAACCAGCCCTCCACGGGGTCCTCTTCATCCACCTCCAACTGGCTCGAGTGTGGCGGCCTCCTCGATCGAAGTCCTGTTCATCCAGCGGCAATGACCTCTACCTACTACCATGGGGTCCTATTCATCCAACCCCCACTGGGAACTAATCATCCAGCCCCAACAATGGTCACTGTTCATCAAGAGGCAGGTTCGATCGGCTTTAGTTAGCAGCAGTAGCGAAGGAATCGCTCGGGTTCAGTTAACAGCCGAGGCATCGGTCGCTTGGGTTCAGTAACGTAGCTAGTGCAATCGCTCGGGTTCAGCTAGAGCCCAATGCCTCTCATACCCACGCGCGTACGTGTACGAGAGAAACGCACAAACCTCCGTGCATCGCTCGGCCCCGACCAGCCACTGTAACCAGGAACTCCCCGATATTTTCCTCGCCCTCTCTTCCACCATGATTTTCTCCATCATGGATGGCCCAAAGAATGTCATGCAGCTACGTCCCTGGCCCGCCCAGGACGGAAAGCTCATTTTCTGTCATGATTTTTTGTCTTAGAAGTAGAAGCCCACCACATCTATGATGATACGTGGTTTTGTCACAATTATCATCATAGAAGTGTCATAAGCATGACAGAAAAAAATCGTTTGGCCCATAATGTCATGGATGTGTCTTTTTTGTACTGGAGGCACAAGCAAGTCGACAATATATGCACCTGCACAAACTAAAAAACACTTGCACACAACGCGAAAAAGGGGTTGTGAATCCCTTCACGATCTAATCGAGATAGATGTAAAACAAATGAAAGTAAATAAAATTCAGCGAGGTATATTGTGTTTTTGGTTTTATAGATCTGAAAATATATGATGGAAAATAGACCCCGCGGCCATAGGTTTCACTAGACGCTTCTCTCTCGAAGAAACCATATGGTGGGTAAACAAATTACTATTGAGCAATTGATAGAAAAGCGCAAAGTTATGACAACATCTAAAGCAACGATCATGCATATAGGCATCATTTCCATGACAAGTAGACCAAAACGATTCTGCATCTACTACTATTACTCCACACATCGACCAACTCCTGCCTGCATCTAGAGTATTAAGTTCATAAGAACAGAGTAATGTTTTAAGCAAGATGACATGACGTAGAGGGAGAAACTAGAGCAATATGATATAAACCCCATCTTTTTATCCTTGTCAACAATACAATACGTGCCTCGCTGCCCCTTCTGTCACTGGGTGAGGACACCGCAAGATTGAACCCATCACAAAGCACCCCTCCCATTGCAAGAAAAACCAATCTAGTTGGCCAAACCAAATCGATAGATCGGAGAGAAATACAAAGCTATCAAATCATGCATATAAGAATTCAGAGAAGACTGAAATAATATTCATAGATAATCTGATCATAAATCCACAATTCATCGGATCTCAACAAACACACCGCAAAAGAAGATTACACCGAATAGATCTCCAAGAACATCGAGGAGAACATTGTATTGAAGATCAAAGAGAGAGAACATGCCATCTAGCTATTAGCTATGGATGCGTAGGTCTGTGGGAAACTACTTACACTTCATCGAAATGGCAGCAAGGTTGATGTAGAGGCCCTCCATGATCGAATCCCCCTCTGGTGGAGTACCGGAAAAGGCCCCAAGATGGGATCTCACGGGAATAGAAACTTGCGGCGGTGGAAAAGTATTTTTGGCGACTCTTCTGGCATAGGGGGGATATTTGAGGATTTATAGTGCTGGGATTAGGGTTAGGAGAACCCCGAGGGGACCACAACCCTAGGGACACCCCCCTGGGGCGCGTCCCTAGGGCTTGTGGCCTCCTCGTGTGTCTTCTGGCCTCGTCCCAAAGCTTCCTAGGTTTCTTGTAGTCCAAGAAAAATCATTGTAAAGTTTTATTCTGTATGGACTCCGTTTGATATTCCTTTTTGTAAAAGTAAAAAACAAGAAAAAAACAAAAACTGGCACTAGGTTAATAGGCTAGTCCCAAAAATGATTAAAAATAGCATATTAGTGCATATAAAACATCCAAAGTAGATAATATAATATCATGGAACAATAAAAATATATAGATATGTTGGAGACATATCAAATATCTTTGCAATAGATGATAAATCAAGTGCCATACCTATCGGTATTTGTGAGGATGTGCCCATTGTTGTTGCGAATGTTACTATCTTAACAGACTTTGTTATACTTAGATGCCCGATGTCAGGACCGGATTTTCAGGATATTAATTTCCCAGAAAATGGCCCTTGTGCTCACCAGCCCCAGGATTACTGTTAGCTGATGTGGCACCAACTTGATACAGAAATTCCAAGCAAAGTACAAAATATGTAGTACAAGACCATTGTGGCCTATGAGTACAACAAATGGTTTCTAGTGGTTGATGGCGGAAGCGGTTTGCAGAACATCAGCGCCCATGGGACTCCATTTCCCACAGGAACAGCTGACCTGGATAACTCCTATCTTCGCGAGGCTGCTATCACCGTTGCTTAGGTTCCGGGGCTGTCATCGTAATGCTCCTCTCCAAGGAAGAAATCTGGCCAAGACAATAGCCAGGGACAAGCCAGTGAGTACGTTTGAATGTACTCGCAAACATTATGAACACGGGTATAATACAACGAATGATAATCATGCTCTGAAAAATTCTATGATCACAATGTCAGTCATGAAATAAAAATTCATGATGCACGCATGCAGGTTGTTCATATAAAACATGAATATGCAATCCGAGAATAGAAATAAAAAATGCACCGATCGGGTGTCTGAAGCGACGCCTCGAAAGGATAATAGTATAAAGCATGCCTCAGTCAGGCGTCTGAGCGACACCACATAAAGGGCTTATAGGTAAAATAAGTAACAAACATGCCACAGTCGGGCGTCTGAGCGACACCACATAAAGGGCTTATAAAGTAAACAAATAGCAAGCATGCCACAGTCGGGCGTCTGAGCGACACCACATAAAGGGCTTATAAAGTAAATAAATAACAAGCATGCCACAGTCGGGCGTCTGAGCGACACCACATAAAGGGCTTATAAGAAAACAATCACAATGAATATCCAGGAGGTAGAACTGTCCCAGGGATACTCAATAATTTAAGTAATAAAAGGGTTAGTTCAATATAATCATAATCACAATCATCATAAGTCACAAGTCATGATCCATGTTCTGGTTTAACAGTGTCTCCTCCGAAGACCGACACTAAGACCAACACTTAACCCATCTCAGACTGTAGTCCTTACCCATGGACACGGCTATTCGAATAGATTTAACCTCTGCAGAGGGTGTACTCTTTACCCACGAGTAACGGATTCCTTTAGTCCATCGGGACTAATTCCATTTACGGTCTTTTAATTAAAAACACACCTGACCCGCACACACCAGCTTAACTTACCGGTGTCTGGAATCAACCACGACACCTGTCAAGCAAAACTCTAAGTGGGGAGGCTACAACCTCGACTTAGCATGGGATCACAAAATTTATAACGCACGCTACTAAGGGGTGCCCCCCTCTCGGTCCCAACCGGAAACACCCATGCCCCTGGACCAGGTGGCATGCCTACCGGATGCATCTGGTATCTTCCACCATGGCCTCTCTGTACGGTGTGTGCTAGGAAGGGGTTGACAACTTACTGAACCATACCCTACCTGCGGCAGGGACAAGTGGTAGTACGAAACAAGTATGGGGGTTACTGGAACAAGACTCGATCTACGGCCGACTCAGGAGGTTCAAGTATTCCCTGTATGATTAGCATAACAAATATATTTCCATTAACAGATAGAATCACCACTCATCGTACCTCATCATGCCATACCGGACACACTCGTCTCGACGAGGAACTAGGGACAAGCTCGTGTCTACCCAAGACAGAGACTTTCCCGACTTCCTTCCGGTAGGCATGAAAGGCATACGAAGATGATTACTGTCACAAGCATATCCATTTCTAACAGCAAAGAATCTTCATTATGCACTCATGTGGATGATCGTATCGTCACATAAAATAACGAATGCTCCGTGTCAAGGTGGTCTTGTAACCGTATCAAACAACACACAAAAATATTATGCCAGGGTTCAGAATGCTTGCCTTCAAGTTGTGGAGAGGCAGGGTGCATTCCAGAACTTTTGAAAGTTTTCTCCTCTCTCCAAAAATCCTATTTTTGAAAATATTAAAATTAACACATAGTTTCAAAACAGTACAAAAAAGTTGTTTGGAAAATTTTCAAATAAATACTAAAATAAACTAGACAGAATTTGAGAAACAAAAAGAAGAATCAAGTCATTTGGACTTATATTTAAAAACTTATAGCCAGTCAAAGTTTAGTCAAAATCCTGTTTTTAAAATAAAACAGAAAAGAAAACGTTTCGGACGAAATACGCTTTCGAGAGGAGGACACGTACTTCGGGCTTTACGCCTCCACCTAACCCGCGTGGACCGGCTCGGGGTCGCTGACAGTGGGTCCCTTGGGCCCACTGGTCAGGTTTGACCAGTCGCCCGCGCCTCCTTCCTCCTCTGGCCGAACAAAGGCGGGGCTCCGGCGATCAACGCCGGCGAACGGCGGCTCCTCGCGGGCTCCGGAGGGCAGGGATGGATCCGTGGTTCCAGGGCGGTCCTCCCGGTGGTCGAGAGGGTGGCGGGGACAGAGGGAGTCGCCGGCGGCGAGCTTCGCGGCAGACGGCGGCTTCGGGAGAATTGGGACTTCGCGCTACGGTGGTTCCCGAGCGAGTTTGAGGTGTTGGGTGGCTCCGCGAGATCGAGGGGAAGGGGATGGTGGCACTAGTTGGACGAGGGCGGCTCTGGTTGCGACGAGCAGGGCCGGAGCGTGGCGGCGGCCGAACCTGTCGGAGATGGGGAAGAAGGCCTCCCGCCGTCGCTGGCTTGCCGTGGGGGCTTTGGTGGAGAGGCTTGAGGTCGCCTGGGTGCCTGGTCGAGCTCGGGGTCCCTTTTATAGGCGGTTGGGGTCGGTTCCGCGGCGGCCGTGGATAAGGACGCCGGCGAACCGCCGTTCTGTAGTTGCAGGGCGACGTGGCGATGGCTGGCGGGGTCTGGTAGGGCGAGGGGATGAGCTCGAGCTGTTCAGGGCGAGCTGGCGCGCGGCTGTGGCTCGGGCGGCGCCGTCCACGGCAGGAGCTGTCGGAGCGGCGGTGGCGGCTTGCGTCGGTGGCGCTGTAGGGCGCCGGCGGGGACCAGGGTGGCTCTGCGGCGAGGGAGGAGTCGGGGCGCGTTGGCTGCGAGTGGGGGAAAGGCCAGAACGAGCGCGGGGCGACGGCAGTGGGACGCGGCGACTCGGTGCGCGCGCGTGCAAAACGTGCGCTCTGGGCGCGCCCAGCGCATGCACGCGAGGTGTTCGGCAAAATTTCAAGGCATGCCAGGAGGCTTGGGTGGTGCTGGGGATTACCAGGTCTAGGCTAGGGTTTGCAAAGAGATCAGTGGACAAGCTTGTTAGGTCAGGGGATCAAGTTCACAATGCAAACTAATAATCATGCCAAATCTGTTCATGCACTCAAGGTGTTCGACAGAATGCTAAGTGCATCTAGGCAACTCTTGGGGTGGCCAAAATCTCCAGATCATAGTCTCTTTAGATGCAAAAGAGGGTGGTAAGGTCAGTTGGTCAAGAGTAGAAACTTGATAGTGCAAGTTTTTGGGAAAACCATTTCTGGACAGAAAGTAAAAGGCATAGTTTCATGGACCAAAAATACTCCAATAGGTCCATTCTCCTGGACTTTAGGGTTTGGTAGAGTGGTCTATAAGCAGGAAAAAGAATCATGGGTAAAAGGGCAAGTTAAAATATGGTTGCAGTAGAAAATACCAAACTGGGCTAGAGAGCAAAAGAGGATGTTTTGCTCAAATTTTTCAAAGAACACCAGTGGGTTTTTTGCATAAAGTTGAATAATATACTCCTACTAACATCCCCTAATTTTGGTGGAAGTTTTAAAGAAATATTTAAATAGGTTGTAGTGCAAAAGTGCAAACTAGACCAGATTTGAAAACTTGGGGAAAAGCTCAAAATCTCCAAATGACTAAAGGGTATTTTTGCACAAAAGTGATCTAGGAACGTCACATGTCTCCCCAAATTTTGGTGGGATTTTTAAATGAATTTATCAAAGGGTTGTAGTGCAAATGGGACCCTCAAACTTATGAAAACCCATTTTAGAGAAATAAAGCTCAGGGAAAAATAATTATAAATAATCCCACTGAAAAAAGAATTGTTTTATTTGAGAGGGTAAACAAGTCCAATAATAATTGGAAAGTTTTCACTTGGGGTGAAAACTCCACAACTTAGAAGAAAAGAGAGATTCTGAGATCAAAAATAAATCAAGAAAAAAAAATTAATTTCCTGGCAAAATTTTAATAAGCAAAACATAGTCCAATTTTTGGGGTGTTACAACACTACCCCCCTTAAGAAAAATCTCGTCCTCGAGATTTGCTAAGGAAATATTTTGCAAAAAGATTGCTCGTACCGTGTGATAATCGTAACATGGAAAGCGGTTACTCCACACACATGATAGGACGGGGTCACAGTAGAACTGCTAACTAAGGTGCAGTTGTGGTGTACTAGCAAGGTAATCGATTAGGTGATAGAAGAACACGCGGTCGTGTATTTAGTGTATGCGTCTCGCGAGTCGTATAACGCGAGGGCATGCAAATTAATTATTTTTATTGAGAAAAACATTTTTCATCGCAGTGGTCTTTTAAGAAAAACCTTACTATGAAGTTTGCTATAATAAAAAAAACAATCGATTTTATTTTATCACGAGAGACAACTTCAACCAAGGCAATATACTAATACAGAAAATTTTAAAGCACAACACGGTTATTACAACAAGCAGTCAAACGATACACAAACGGATATAACCGCGGTGCTGACGGTTCAGGAAATAAGCTATATGTTACGAGGAAACTATTCCTGTTAGTTGAAACTAGAAGTTTACTCATAGCACAAACTTTGTGTCGTCGAGGTTGGTTTTTGGTAGCTATGCCCGGATAACAAAAATGCAATCATACACCAACATACTTATGTATGGCTACTATTTAACATAGGGGCGCACAAGCAAATAGCATTTAATTGTGGCGCTACAGGGTCACACAAATACCGGGCGTGGTCATACTAAGAGTCGGTACTACTCGAGTGACTTTAGTCTACCTCGTTAATATCTAAGCGGGCGTGCCTTGCGGACGTCGAGGCTTCTCCACGGGTTTCACCTTCGGGATTTGCTGGAGGGGGTTGAGGGGCTGCAGGGTCGGGGTAGCGATGATGACCATCGCGGGGGTTGTTGGCCACAATCTAGTTGGAGCGTGTTCCCAAGAGGCGACGAAGCACTTCTAGGGACATCAAAGTATTTTGGTCGATGGCTGGGGCATACCTCAAGGACTCGATCGGCTGTCCGAATAGCACGACTGGGTTGTCGGCGTCAGGCTCATCTTCTCCTCTTGCCGGGGCTTAGCGTATCAGTTCTCCACGAGCTGCGATCAGATCAAGGGTGATTTGATCGAACAGTCCCTCTAGTGCACTTACATAGCGCACCAGATGCAACAATGCAGGATCCGTCTCGTGATCTCCGTTGACAACCTGGGGTGGCCTACCATACCCGTCGCGGTTGGGGTAGTTGTAGAACGAGCGACAATTAACTCTGGGCGACAAGTGCTGGAGTTGAACTATAGCCTCTCGGGCAGTTAGTTGGATGGCTTGTGGCTCAAAGGAAGTTGTCCTTCCGGTGAACCTGTAGGGGCGTTCTGGAGATAGACCCCTACCATAGATGTGCACAGTGGCCCAGAACTGACGGCTCTCACCGCTCATGGGTCCTCAGTACACAACATATTCTGGGGGCTCTTCTAATGCATAGGCACGGCGGGTGAGGTTTGCGAGCACGGTCACAAAACCTCCAAGGTTGGTTGCTGTGGTCTCATTGTGCACGATGGGTCCAGGCATTATAGCTCGGTTTGGGAAAGAGGGTGTGCTGTGCTGAGTTGAGGTTAGCGTGCCCTTTTTATAGAAAAAGGGGGATGGAGTCTTCCTTCGCACGCTTGCGAATGAGACAATATAGGTGTCGGTCACTAGCGCGTGATCGATAGGCTAGGCTGATAGGTTGGGCACCGACTGCCAAAAGTGTCGGGGTCACTGTGTGGCTATCTTACACGAGAAGCTTGGCCGGGGTTAGGTTAAGGTCTGGTGGGTTGGTTAACCTAGGTTTATCGATCTGGCTAAGATAGGATTAGCCAATGGTCAGCCTGGCTCTGATACCAAGTTTGTCAGGAACGGTTTTCGGGATATTAATTTCCCAGAAAATGACCCTTGTGCTCACCAGCCCCAGGATTACTGTTAGCTGATGTGGCATCAACTTGATACAGAAATTCCAAGCAAAGTACAAAATATGTAGTACAAGACCATTGTGGCCTATGAGTACAACAAATGGTTTCTAGTGGTTGATGGCGGAAGCGGTTTGTGGTCATCAGCGCCCATGGGACTCCATTTCCCACAGGAACAGCTGACCTGGATAACTCCTATCTTCGCGAGGCTGCTATCACCGTTGCTTAGGTTCCGGGGCTGTCATCGTAACGCTCCTCTCCAAGGAAGAAATCTTGCCAAGACAATAGCCAGGGACAAGCCAGTGAGTACGTTTGAATGTACTCGCAAACATTATGAACATGGGTATAATACAACGAATGATAATCATGCTCTGAAAAATTCTATGATCACAGTGTCAGTCACGAGATAAAAATTCATGATGCACGCATGCAGGTTGTTCATATAAAACATGAATATGCAATCCGAGAATAGAAATAAAAAATGCACCGATCGGGTGTCTGAAGCAACGCCTCGAAAGGATAATAGTATAAAGCATGCCTCAGTCAGGCGTCAGAGCGACACCACATAAAGGGCTTATAGGTAAAATAAGTAACAAACATGCCACAGTCGGGCGTCTGAGCGACACCACATAAAGGGCTTATAAAGTAAACAAATAGCAAGCATGCCACAGTCGGGCGTCTGAGCGACACCACATAAAGGGCTTATAAAGTAAATAAATAACAAGCATGCCACAGTCGGGCCTCTGAGCGACACCATATAAAGGGCTTATAAGAAAACAATCACAATGAATATCCAGGAGGTAGAACCGTCCCAGGGATACTCAATAATTTAAGTAATAAAAGGGTTAGTTCAATATAATAATAATCATAATCATCATAAGTCACAAGTCATGATCCATGTTCTGGTTTAACAGTGTCTCCTGCGAAGACCGACACTTAACCCATCTCAGACTGTAGTCCTTACCCATGGACACGGCTATTCGAATAGATTTAACCTCTGGAGAGAGTGTACTCTTTACCCATGAGTAACGGATTCCTTTAGTCCATCGGGACTAATTCCATTTACGGTCTTTTAATTGGAAACACACCTGACCCACACACACCAGCTTAACTTACCGGTGTCTGGAATCACCCACGACACCTGTCAAGCAAAACTCTAAGTGGGGAGGCTACAACCTCGACTTAGCATGGGATCACAAAATTTATAACGCGCGCTACTAAGGGCTGCCGCCCTCTCGGTCCCAACCGGAAACACCCATGCCCCCGGACCAGGTGGCATGCCTACCGGATGCATCTGGTATCTTGCACCATGGCCTCTCTGTACGGTGTGTGCTAGGAAGGGGTTGACAACTAAATGACCCATACCCTACCTGCGGCAGGGACAAGTGGTAGTACGAAACAAGTATGGGGGTTACTGGAACAAGACTCGATCTACGGCCGACTCAGGAGGTTCAAGTATTCCCTGTATGCTTAGCATAACAAATATATTTCCATTAACATATAGAATCACCACTCATCATACCTCATTATGCCATACCGGACACACTCGTCTCGATGAGGAACTAGGGACAAGCTCGTGCCTACCCAAGACAGTGAATTTCCCAGCTTCCTTCCGGTAGGCATGAAAGGCATACGAAGATGATTACTGTCACAAGCATATCCATTTCTAACAGCAAAGAATCTTCATTATGCACTCATGCGTATGATCGTATCGTCACATAAAATAACGAATGCTCCGTGTCAAGGTGGTGTTGTAACCGTATCAAACAACACATAAAAATATTATGCCAGGGTTCAGAATGCTTGCCTTCAAGTTGTGGAGAGGTAGGGTGCATTCCAGAACTTTTGAAAGTTTTCTCCTCTGTCCAAAAATCCTATTTTTGAAAATATTTAAATTAACACATAGTTTCAAAACAGTACAAAAAAGTTGTTTGGAAAATTTTCAAATAAATACTACAATAAACTAGACAGAATTTGAGAAAGAACAAAAAAAGAATCAAGTCATTTGGTCAAAGTTTAGTCCAAATCCTGTTTTTAAAATAAAACAGAAAAGAAAACGTTTCGGACGAAATACGCTTTCGAGAGGAGGACACGTACTTCGGGTTTTACGCCTCCACTTAACCCGCCTGGAACGGCTCGGGGTCGCTGACAGTGGGTCCCTTGGGCCCACTGGTCAGGTTTGACCAGTCGCCCGCGCCTCCTTCCTCCTCTGGCCGAACAGAGGCGGGGCTCCGGCGATCAACGCCGGTGAACGGCGGCTCCTCGCGGGCTTCGGAGGGCATGGATGGATCCGTGGTTCTAGGGCGGTCCTCTCGGTGGTTGACAGGGTGGCGGGGACGGAGGGAGTCGCCGGCGGCGAGCTTCGCGGCGGACGGCGGCTTCGGGAGAATTGGGACTTCGCGCTACGGTGGTTCTCGAGCGAGTTTGAGGTGTTGGGTGGCTCTGCAAGATCGAGGGGAAGGGGACGGTGGCACTGGTTGGACAGGGGGCGGCTCTGGTTGCGACGAGCGGGGCCGGAGCATGGCGGCGGCCGAAACTGTCGGAGATGGGGAAGAAGGCCTCCCGCCGTCGCTGGCTGGCCGTGGGGGCTTTGGTGGAGAGGCTTGAGGTCGCCTGGGTGCCTGGTCGAGCTCGGGGTTCCTTTTATAGGCGGTTGGGGTCGGTTCCGCGGCGGCCGTGGATAAGGACGCCAACGAACCGCCGTTCTGTAGCTGCAGGGCGACGTGGCGATGGCTGGCGGGGTCTGGCAGGGCGATGGGATGAGCTCGAGCTATTCAGGGCGAGCTGGCGCACGGCTGTGGCTCGGGCGGCGCCGTCCACGGCAGGAGCTGTCGGAGCGGCGGTGGCAGCTTGCGTCGGTGGCGCTGTAGGGCGCCAGGAGGGGGCTAGGGTGGCTCTGCGGTGAGGAAGGAGTCGGGGCGCGTTGGCTGCGAGTCGGTGCGCGCGCATGCAAAACGTGCGCTCTGGGCGCGCCCAGCACACGCACGCGAGGTGTTCGGCAAAATGCCAAGGCATGCCAGGAGGCTTGGGTGGGGCTGGGGATTACCAGGTCTAGGCTAGGGTTTGCAAAGAGATCAGTGGACAAGCTTCTTAGGTCAGGGGATCAAGTTCACAGTGCAAACTAATAATCATGCCAAATCTGTTCATGCACTCAAGTTGTTCGACAGAATGCTAAATGCATCTAGGCAACTCTTGGGGTGGCCAAAATCTCCAGATCATAGTCTCTTTAGATGCAAAAGAGGGTGGTAAGGTAAGTTGGTCAAGACTAGAAACTTGATAGTGCAAGTTTTTGGGAAAACCATTTCTGGACAGAAAGTAAAAGGCATAGTTTCATGGACCAAAAATACTCCAATAGGTCCATTCTCCTGGACTTTAGGGTTTGGTAGAGTGGTCTATAAGCAGGAAAAAGAATTATGGGTAAAAGGGCAAGTTAAAATATGGTTGCAGTAGAAAATACCAAACTGGGCCAGAGAGCAAAAGAGGATGTTTTGCTCAAATTTTTCAAAGAACACCAGTGGGTTTTTTGCATAAAGTTTAATAATATACTCCTACTAACATCCCCTAATTTTGGTGGAAGTTTTATAGAAATATTTAAATAGGTTGTAGTGCAAAAGTGCAAACTGGACCAGATTTGAAAACTTGGGGAAAAGCTCAAAATCTCCAAATGACTAAAGGGTATTTTTGCACAAAAGTGATCTAGGAACATCACATGTCATCCCCAAATTTTGGTGGGATCTTCAAATGAATTTATCAAAGGGTTGTAGTGCAAATGGGACCCTAAAACTTATGAAAACCCATTTTAGAGAAATAAAGCTCAGGGAAAAATAATTATAAATAATCCCACTGATAAAAGAATTATTTTATTTGAGAGGGTAAACAAGTCCAATAATAATTGGAAAGTTTTCACTTGGGGTGAAAACTCCACAACTTAGAAGAAAAGAGAGATTCTGAGATCAAAAATAAATCCAGAAAAATAAAAATTTAATTTCCTGGCAAAATTTTAATAAGCAAAACATAGTTAAAATTTTGGGGTGTTACACCCGAGGACGAAAACATGTCGATTATCCTTGGTAGACCCTTTTTGAATACTGCAGGGGCTATTATCGATTGCAATAAAAGCAAGGTCGCTTTTCATATCAATGGAAGCATACATTGCACTTTCTGAAGAAACAATTTCAAGTGAATGGTATTAATGTTATTAAGAAGTCTTCGACAATCACTATTGGAAGTTTTCAACTCCCTTTACTGATAAGTCCATTTTGCATCATGTTTTCTTACTGTTATTTATAATGTTTTTATCCATAATAATGCTTTTTGGAGTAATTCTAATGCCTTTTCTCTCATAATTTTCAAGGAACACTCCAAGAGGGAGAATTCCGGCAGCTGGAAATCTGGACGTGGAAAATCTACCTCAGGCCACCTATTCTGCACAACTCCAAATAACCTTAAACTTCATGGATATTTTTTATGGATTATTTAAAAAATATTGGAGCCAATAAAAACTAGAGGGGAGCCACCAGGTGGGCACAACCCACCTAGGCGCGCCAGGCCCCCAGGCGTGCCCTGGTGGGTTGTGGCCTCCTCGGCCCACTCTGGTGCCCATCTTCTGGTATATAAGTCATTTTGACCTAGAAAAAAATAAGGAGAAGGCTTTCGGGAATGAGTGCCGCCGTCTCAAGGCGGAACTTGGGCAGGAGCACTTTTGCCCTCCGGTGGAGCGATTCTGTCGAGGGAACTTACCTCCGAGAGGGGGAAATCATCGTCATCATCATCACCAATAACTCTCCCATCCTGGGGAGGGCAATCTCCATCAACATCTTCAACAGCACCATCTCATCTCAAACCCTAGTTCATCTCTTGTATTCAATCTTGTTACCGAAACTATAGATTGGTGCTTGTGGGTAACTAGTAGTGTAGATTACATCTTGTAGTTGATTACTATATCGTTTCTTTGGTGGAAGATTATATGTTCAGATCCAATATGCTATTTAATACCCCTCTGGTCATGAGCATGTTTATCATTTGTGAGTAGTTACTTTTGTTCTTGAGGTCACGGGAGAAATCATGTTGCAAGTAATTTTGTGAAGTTGATATGTCTTCGATATTTTGATAGTATGTATGTTGTTATTCCCTTAGTGGTGTCATGTGAACGTCAACTACATGAAACTTCACCATATTGGGGCCTAAGGGAATGCATTCTAGAGTAGCAATTAGATGGTGGGTTGCGAGAGTGACAAAAACTTAAACCCCAGTTTATGTGCTATTCCGTAAGGGACCGATTGGATCCAAAACTTTAATGCTATGGTTAGAACTTATTCTTAATACTTTTCTCGTAGTTGCAGATGCTTGCGGGAGGGTTAATCATAAGTAGGAGGTTTTTTCAAGTAAGAACAACACCTAAGCACCGATCCACCCACATATCAAATTATCAAAGTAGCGAACACAAATCAAACCTTCATGATAAAAGTGACTAGATGAAATTCCTGTGTACCCTCAAGAACGCTTTGCTTATTATAAGAGACCGTTTTGTCCTGTCCTTTTCCTCAAAAGGATTGGGCTACCTTGCTTCATACTTGTTACTATTATCGTTACTTGCTCGTTACAAATTATCTTGCTATCAAACTACTCGCTACTTACAATTTCAGCACTTGCAGACATTACCTTACTGAAAACTAGTTGTCATTTCCTTCTACTCCTCGTTGGGTTGGACACTCTTACTTATCGAAAAGGGCCAAAATTGTTCCCCTATACTTGTGGGTCATCAAGGCTATTTTCTGGCACCGTTGTCGGTGAGTGAAGCGCCTTTGGTAAGTGGAATTTGGTAAGGAAACATTTATATAGTGTGCTGAAATTTATTGTCACTCGTTACTATGGAAAACAATCCTTTGAGGGGTTTGTTCAGGGTATCTTCACCTCGTACGGAACCACAATTAGCTACCCCTCGACCTAGTGCACCTACTGAAAATATGGAATATGAAATCCCTTCGGGTGTGATAGAACAACGGCAAGCTAATCCTTATGCAGGAGATGGAACAAAACATCCTGATATGCACTTGATATATGTGGAACAAATTTGTGGATTGTTTAAGCTTGATGGTTTACCCAGGGATGAAGTTATGAAAAAGGTTTTCCCTTTATCTTTGAAGGGAAAAGCATTGGCATGCTATAGACTATGCGATGATATTGGATCATGGAATTGGAATCATTTGAAATTGGAGTTCCACCAAAAAAATTATCCTATGCATCTAGTTCATCGTGATTGGAATTATATATATAATTTTTGGCCTCGTGAATGAGAAAGTATCGCTCTAGCTTGGGGGAGGCTTAAGTCAATGTTATATTCATGCCCCAATCATGAGCTCTCAAAAGAAATTATTATTCGGAATTTTTATGCTCGGGTTTCTCGTAATGATCAAACCATGCTTGATACTTCTTGTGCTGGTTCTTTTATGAAGAAGACTATTGAATTCTTGTGGGATCTTTTGGAAAGAATTAAACGCAACTCTGAAGATTGGGAACTCGACGAAGGTAAAGAGTCAGGTATTAAACTTAAGTATGATTGTGTTAAATCTTTTATGGATACCGATGCTTTTCAAAAGTTTAGCACTAAATATGAACTTGACTCTGAAATTGTAGCCTCCTTTTGTGAATCATTTGCTACTCATGTTGAACTCCCTAAAGGGAAGTGGTTTAAATATCACCCACCTATTAAAGAAGAAATTAAAAACCCAGTACCAGTTAAAGAAGAAACTATACTTTATAATGTTGATCCAGTTGTTCTTTTTGCTTATATAGAGAAACCACCTTTCCCTGTTAGGATAAAGGAACATGCTAAAGTTTCAACTGTGGTTACCAAAAGCTATATTAGAACACCTAAACCTGATGAAAAAAATTAAAGTAAAAACTAGCATTTCTATGGTTAAAGATCTCTTGGAAGAAGATATGGATGGGCATGTTATTTACTTTTGTGAAGAATCTGCTAGAATTGCTAAACCTGATGGAAAAGATAAACATAGACCTGTTGTTGGCATGCCCGTTATTTCAGTTAAAATAGGAGATCACTGTTATCATGGTTTATGTGACATGGGTGCTAGTGTAAGTGCTATTCCTTACACTTTATATGGAGAGACTATGAAAGACATAGCACCTCCTGAGATAGAAGAAATAGATGTTACTATTAAACTTGCTAATAGAGACACTATATCACCAATTGGGATTATTAGAGATGTTGAAGTCTTGTGTGGGAAAATAAAATACCCTAATGATTTCCTTGTTCTTGGTTCCCCACAAGATGACTTTTGTCCCATTATCTTTGGTAGACCTTTCTTGAACACAGTTAATGCTAAGATAGATTGTAAGAAACAAACTGTTGGTGTTAGCTTTGGTGATGAGTCTCATGAGTTTAATTTTTCCAAGTTTGTTAGAAGTCTTCATGAAAAACAATTGCCTAGTAAGGATGAATTAATTGGTCTTGCTTCTATTGCCGTGCCACCTACTGATCCTTTAGAACAATATTTGCTAGACCATGAAAATGATTTACATATGCATGAAAGAAATGAAATAGATAAAGTTTTCTTTGAACAACGTCCTCTGCTTAGACACAATTTGACTATTGAAACTCTTGGAGGTCCACCTCCACCTAAAGGTGATCCTGTGTTTGAATTAAAACAATTGCCAGACACTTTGAAATATGCTTATCTTGATGAAAAGAAGATATATCATGTTATTATCAGTGCTAACCTTTCAGAACATGAAGAAGAAAGATTATTGAAAGTTCTAAGGAAGCACCGGGCTGCTATTGGATATATTGTTGATGATTTAAAGGGCATTAGTCCCACTCTATGCCAGCACAAAATTAATATGGAACCTGATGCTAAACCCGTTGTCGATCACCAATGTCGGTTAAATCCGAAGATGAAAGATGTGGTAAGAACGGAAATATTAAAACTTCTGGAAGCAGGTATAATCTATCCTATAGCTGATAATAGATGGCTAAGTCATGTTCATTGTGTTCCTAAGAAAGGAGGTATTACTGTTGTTCCTAATGATAAGAATGAGCCTATTCCACAAAGAATTGTTATAGGCTATAGAATGGTAATTGATTTTAGAAAAATAAATAAAGAAACTAGCTAGAAAAGATCATTACCCTTTGCCTTTTATTGATCAAATGCTTGAAAGATTATCTACTCACACACACTTTTGCTTCCTTGATGGATATTCTGGCTTTTCACAAATACCTGTTTCTCAACCTGATCAAGAAAAGACCACTTTTACTTGTCCTTTTGGAACCTATGCTTATAGACGTATGCTTTTTAGTTTATGTAATGCACCTGCTACCTTTCAAAGATGTACGATGGCTATATTCTCTGATTTTTGTGAAAAGATTGTTGAGGTTTTCATGGATGATTTCTCTGTTTATGGGAAGTCTTTTGATGATTGTTTAAGCAATCTTGATCGAGTTTTGCAGAGATGTGAACAAACAAATCTTGTCTTGAATTGGGGAAGTGCCACTTTATGGTTAATGAAGGCATTGTCTTGGGTCATAAAATTTCTGAAAGATGTATTGAAGTGGACCAAGCTAAGGTTGATGCAATTGAGAAAATGCCATGTCCTAAGGATATCAAAGGTATTCATAGTTTCCTAGGTCATGCTGGTTTCTATAGGAGATTTATCAAAGACTTTTCTAAAATTCCTAGGCCTCTTATTAATCTTTTGCAAAAGGATATCCCTGTTGTTTTTGATGATGATTGTCTTGAAGCCTTTGAAACACTCAAGAAAGCCTTAATTGCTGCACCTATTGTTCAACCACCTGATTGGAACTTGCCTTTTGAAATTATGTGTGATGCTAGTGATTATGATGTTGTTCTAGGACAAAGAGGTTATAAGAAACTTAATGTTATTCATTATGCTAGTAAAACTCTAGACAATGCTCACAGAAATTATGCTACTACTGGAAAAGAATTCTTAGCAGTTGTGTTTGCTTGTGATAAATTTAGACCTTATATTGTTGATTCCAAAGTAACTGTTCACACAGACCATGCTCCTATTAAATATCTTATGGAAAAGAAATATGCTATACCTAGACTTATTCGTTGGGTTCTCTTGTTACAAGAATTTGACTTACATATCATTGATAGAAAAGGAGCTGAGAACCCCGTAGCTGATAACTTGTCTAGGCTTGAAAATGTGCTTGATGACCCACTACCTATTGATGATAGTTTTCCTGATGAGCAGTTAGCTGCAATAAATGTTGCTTATAGCACTCCTTGGTATGCTGACTTTGCTAATTACATTGTTGCTAAATATTTACCACCTAGCTTTACATACCAACAAAAGAAAAAATTCTTCTATGATTTAAGACATTACTTTTGGGATGACCCACATCTTTATAAAGAAGGGGTAGATGGTATTATTAGACGTTGTGTACCTGATCATGAACAACAACAAATCCTACCGAAATGTCACTCCGAGGCTTATGGAGGGCATCATGATGGAGATAGAACTGCTCACAAGGTATTGCAATCTGGATTTTATTGGCCTACTCTCTTCAAGGATGCCCGTAAGTTTGTCTCATCTTGTGATGAATGTCAAAGAATAGGTAATATCGGTAAGCGTCAAGAAATGCCTATGAATTATTCACTTGCTATTGAACCATTGGATGTTTGGGGATTTGATTACATGGGACCTTTTCCTTCCTCTAATGGGTATACACATATTTTGATTGTTGTTGATTATGTTACTAAATGGGTAGAAGCTATTCCAACCAGTAATGCTGACCACAACACCTCTATTAAAATTCTTAAGGAATTTATTTTCCCAAGGTTTGGAGTCCCTAGATATTTAATGACTGATGGTGGTTCAAACTTTATTCATGGTGCTTTCCGTAAAATGCTTGCCAAGTATGATGTTAACCATAGAATTGCATCACCCTATCATCCTCAGTCTAGTGATCAAGTTGAACATAGCAATAGAGAAATAAAATTAATTTTGCAAAAGACTGTCAATAGGTCCAGGAAGAATTGGTCTAAGAAATTAGATGATGCACTTTGGGCTTATAGAACAGCATATAAAAATCCAATGGGTATGTCTCCTTATAAAATGGTTTACAGAAAAGCTTGTCGTTTTCCTCTTGAGTTAGAACATAAATCATTTTGGGTAGTTAAAGAACTCCATTATGATTTCAAACTTGCTGGTGAAAACAGGTTATTGATATAAGCTCACTAGATGAATGGAGAACCCAAGCATATGAAAATGCAAAGTTATTCAAAGAAAAAGTTAAAATATGGCATGACAAAAGAATCCAAAAGTGTGAGTTTAAAGTCGAAGAATATGTTCTTTTGTACAACTCTCGTTTTAGATTTTTTGCAGGAAAACTCCTCTCAAAATGGGAAGGCCCATATGTCATCGAGGTGGTTTCCCGGTCTGGTGCCATCAAAATAAATAATTCCGAAGGTACTAACCCGAAGGTTGTCAATGGGCAACGAATAAAGCATTATATCTGAGGTACGCCTACTAATATTGAAAGTAATATTATCCAAACTTTGACACTGGAAGAACACATAAAAGAGTCCTTCCGTAACACTCCAGAATCGTGAAAATAAGGAGGTACGTGATACGGTAAGTAAACGGACTCCGAAAAATCTGCAAAAATATTTTTTATCAGTTTTGGAATATTTTAGAATTTTGGAAATAAAGAAACTCCCAAGAAGTGTCACCTGGTGGACACAAGACACCAGGGTGCGCCAGGCGCCTGGCACGCCCAGGTGGGTTGTGCCCACCTGGGACACCTTCCGTACTCCATTTTCTTCCATGTACTTGTCCTGCAAGATAAAAAATCCATATATACTCCCCGAACCTGTTAACCACCGTATCACGAAGAAATCCTCTGTTCTCTTTTTCCCTTGCTGTTTTCTGCCAGATCACATCTACCATGGCTGCTTCAAGCTCCTCCAAGGACAAGTTCTTCAAGAACGTCATCAACCCGTATCTGCGGGAGGTGGTGCAGCACCCTCAGGTCATTGAGATGCATGAGGGGGTACTGCACCTTCGCGATGTGCCCTGTCCTAAGGGGACGGGAACCATGGAGGCCAGGCTTAAAGCTGTGGAGCAAGATGTTTTCCGGTGCAAGGGGATGGTGGAGCATGGACTCCATGCCAATCACCTCATGATCACGGACCTCTCCCATGATCTCAAGGTGGATGGCAAGCCCATGAAGGACATCGTCTTCACCTTCAACGAGCAAATTAACTTCCTCCAAATTTAGATCTATGACTTCCAGAACCAAGTCTTTGAATATGAGGCGAGGTTTAAAGGTATGAGTTTGTCTGCTAGTTGCAGGACCCGTGAGACTCACTCTTCCTCTTATGATGGTGGATCACTGCCATGGAAATCCGAGGACAAGACCTCTACTTCATCACCACCATCATCTTCTTCACCACCAAAGGAGAACTGAGTATCGGGTATGGGCACTCCCATTGGCTTCCGCCAAGCTTGGGAGAGGTGCCCCGGTATCGTATCATCCCACTATCTTTTTGCTTTTTCTTATCTTAGTTCGATCTTTTTGCTTTAGATGAAATAAAGTTTAGTTCGATTCTTTCCTCTTTGAGAGTTTGCTTAGTGATCTGTCATTGTAATCGTGTGCAAGTTATATAATAAATTTTAGTTTGAGTTTTATCTTTCTTTACTTTCATGTTGCAAATAAAGAAAAGAAATAAGAAAGAAAGAAAAAGAGAAAGGAAATAAATAAAAGAAAGGAAAGAAATAAATCAATAAGATCATATACTAATCCTATGGTAGGTGATAGCACCACATAAGGAAAAGTATAAGTAAGAAAATTTTATTAGAGACTGACAAACATAGCATTAGTCAATGATGCAACTCGTGAAAGAATTAATAAGGGAAGAGAAGATTCACATATAAATATACTATCCTAGAAATCTTTTGTGATTGTGAGCCCTCATCAAAATATTATATGCCAAAATTGTTGACGTTGGACAAGGAAGACAACTTAATGGTTTATGTTTGTTTATATTCACATAGAAGTCATATTGTCATAGATCCTTTAACATGTGGTGCTTGCCCCCTATCTTTGCTAGCCAAAAATTCCGCACAAAGTAGAGATACTACTTCTGCATCCAAAAAAACCTTAAAACCCAAATCTTTTTCAAGTGTCCACCATACCTACCTATGGATTGAGCAAGATCCCTCAAGTAAGTTGTCATCGATGCAAAAGTGCAATAAAAATTGCTTCTAAATGTGTGAGATCATTTAGTGTAAGAGAAAATTGACCGTTGTACGAACTTGGATGACAAAGAATAAAAGTGACAGACTGCATAATAAAGGTTGTCATCTTAAGGGGCAATACAACATGACCTTCTCTTGCACTAAGGGATTGTGCATGCAAAAAAATAAGCGCATGGCAACCTTTGCTTCCCTCTACGAAGGGCCTATCCTTTACTTTTATGCAAAGAGTCAAAGTTTTCCTTCTATTCCCTTTTATTTTCTCTTTTGCAAGCATCATGTGGTGAGGAAAGATCTAGGCACATATGTCCAGCTGAATATAGATAGCATGAGTTATTATTGTTGACATCACCCTTGAGGTGAGTATGTTGGGAGGCGAAACTATAAGCCCCTATCTTTCTATGTGTCCGGTTGAAACGTTTTCCTCATGGGTACGAGGTGAGTGTTAGCAATCATAGAAGACTATATGATGGTTGAGTATGTGGACTTGCTTTAAAGGCTCCGACATGTGACTCTTCCTGAAAAGATGATGAATGTTAGTTGCAAAGTTGACTGAGAACATAGTTTGTTGGTTTCTAATAGAGTTTTGCTTTATACATCGATTGTGTGATGAACTGTTACTTATTCATAGGAAGTATATGATGCAAGTTGTATGATAAAAATCTTATGTTTAATTTTGTTGCTGTTATAATAATCAACATGATGCTTCTATGTTCGTATATTGTTTTTATCGACACCTCTCTCTCAAAGCATGTGGACATGTTTTTCGATTTCGGTTTTCGCTTGAGGACAAGCGAGGTCTAAGCTTGGGGGAGTTGATAAGTCCATTTGGCATCATGTTTTCTTACTCTTATTTATAATGTTTTTATCCATAATAATGCTTTTTGGAGTAATTTTAATGCCTTTTCTCTCACAATTTGCCTGGAAAGCACCAAGAGGGAGAATTCCGGCAGCTGAAAATCTAGAGCTGGAAAAGCTACGTCAGACCACCTATTCTGCACAACTCCAAATAAGCTGAAACTTCACGGAGATTTTTTATGGATTATTTAAGAAATATTGGAGCCAATAAACACTAGAGGGGTGCCACAAGGTGGGCACAACCCACCTGGGCGCACCAGGCCCCCCAGGCGCGCCCTGGTGGATTGTAGCCTCCTCGGCCCACCTCTGGTGCCCATCTTCTAGTATATAAGTCATTTTGACCTAGAAAAATAAGCAGAAGGCTTTCGGGAGGGAGTGCCATCGTCTCGAGGCGGAACTTGGGCAGGAGCACTTTTGTCCTCCGGTGGAGCGATTCTGCCGGGGGAACTTCCCTCTTGGAGGGGGAAATCATCGTCATCATCATCACCAACAACTCTCCCATCTTGGGGAGGGCAATCTCCATCAACATGTTCAACAGCACCATCTCATCTCAAACCCTAGTTCATCTCTTGTATTCAATCTTGTTACCAGAACTATAGATTGGTGCTTGTGGGTAACTAGTAGTGTTGATTACATCTTGTAGTTGATTACTATATGGTTTATTTGGTGGAAGATTATATGTTCAAATCCTATATGCTATTTAATACCCCTCTGATCGTGAGCATGTTTATCATTTGTGAGTAGTTACTTTTGTTCTTGAGGTCATGGGAGAAATCATGTTGCAAGTAATCATGTGAAGTTGATATGTGTTCGATATTTTGATAGTATGTATGTTGTTATTCCCTTAGTGGTGTCATGTGAACGTCGACCACATGACACTTCACCATATTTTGGCCTAAGGGAATGCATTGTGGAGTATCAATTAGATGGTGGGTTGCGAGAGTGACAGAAACTTAAACCCCAGTTTATGCGCTATTCCGTAAGGGACCGATTGGATCCAAAGTTTAATGCTATGGTTAGAATTTATTCTTAATACTTTTCTCGGAGTTGCGGATGCTTGCGGGAGGGCTAATCATAATTAGGAGGTTTTTTCAAGTAAGAACAGCACCTAAGCACCGATCCACTCACATATCAAATTATCAAAGTAGCGAACACAAATCAAACCAACATGATAAAAGTGACTAGATGAAATTCCCGTGTACCCTCGAGAACGCTTTGCTTATTATAAGAGATCGTTTTTCCTGTCCTTTTCCTCAAAAGGATTGGGCTACCTTGCTGCATACTTGTTACTATTATCGTTACTTGCTCGTTACAAATTATCTTGGTATCAAACTACTCGCTACTTACAATTTCAGCACTTGCAGACATTACCTTACTGAAAACTACTTGTCATTTCCTCTGCTCCTTGTTGGGTTCGACACTCTTACTTATCAAAAAGAGATACAATTGATCCCCTATACTTGTGGGTCATCATTTACCTACTGCCAAAAAGAAATATGATATACTTATTGTTGGGGATATGCATATCCCCGTTGAGGTAACTTAGTGTCTTATGAAAGTTCTTCAGGTTCATGCTAATTGAAAGTGGTTGTTCATAAGACTTGGTCAACCTTATTAATGGATCATTTTTTAGAGGTATGAAGTTAATGAATTTAGTAGGCACAACTTTCTTATCCCACCTTTTGTTTTCTATTTTTCTTAGTTAAATAAAATAAAATGCCATGTTTCTCCTGTTTTCTGGATTTCCCGTGCATTAAAAAAGTGATCAAAAATAAAAGTGCTCAGAATGCCCTGAAATTTTAATACGATTATTTCTGAATATTTCTAAATTTCTGGTACAAATAACATCAGAGGGGGGGTTCCCCTGGTGACCACAAGACACCAGGGCGCGCTAGCAACCCCAGGCACGCCCTGGTGGGTTGTGGTCCCCACGTAGGTCCCCTCACTCATCTCTTTAGCCCATGTCACCTCCTACCTCCAGAAAAATGACCATAGCTCTCTGTCTCATGTTCTTGCTCTCAAACCCGCGGATATCGTCCTCCTTGCTCGAAGCTCTGTTTCTGAAACTGTTTTGGGGGATTGCTACTTGGTATGTGATTCATGCATTGCTCCAATTAGTTTTTGCTTTAGTGGTTTATATTTTGAATAATTAGCTACTCTTGGTGTTGCTTTAGATGGGCTTGCATGTTGAATTCTTATATTTCTAAGTATTTTGAATGCTTAACATAGCCTCTATGCATACTTATGAGTAGTTTCTTTCAATCTTGTGAAGTTTAGTTGACAAAAAATTTGTGGACTAAAATTTTCAGATTTTTATTTATAGGAATAAGATGAGTATTTTCAGAAAGTTTTCCTCCAAGAAGAATGTTAAGGGAGTCATCAAGGAATCATTGGGCAATGACCTCCATACTCTGAGAATGGCAGAGGTGCGGCCGTGCGAATGGCCGCATAATGCCTTCATGGAGGGGGTCGGGTTCAATCAAGAATTTGCCCAATTCGTTGCAAATGCTGGGCTGACCAACTTCCTCACAGCTGAGTGTGACCAACACCATCTCCTTGCAAATTCCTTTGTGCAAAATTTTCATTTTCTGAGTAGGAACAATCCCCTTGAAGTGCAGTTTAATTTATACGCTGAAACCCGTCAGATACCGCTCACTGACTTTTGTGATATATTTTTATTCCCTTTGATGGGGAATTAAGGGAGCCTAGACCTACAGAGTTTGAGGACTTTTACCGCACTCTGACGGTGGGGGTGAGAGAGGCGTGTCGAATGTCACCACCACTAGTTTGCATTTTCCTTCTGTGCATTACTTTGCTTAATTCATAACGAAATGTTTAACTGCTAGGGAAAAATTCGGTGCACTTAGCGCCCCGACTTCTCCATTTTACGCCGTGCACTATATAACGATCACACCTTTAGCCTAGGGGCTATTATTGCACGTCGTCTGCACCTTAACAGAACTAAGGGCAAAATGCATGGTGGTATTTATGCCACTCGTTTAGCTAGTCACTTTAACGTTCACATACGCCGACATGATTATCCTTTGACGTGAGTTTATCTAGATCGCCACGCGATGGTAGCTCACTAGTTTACTGATGATGCTGGCTCTCTTCATAATATTCGTTACAACCTGGTTTTCAGTGTGGATTCTGATACGTCCATTTTGCATCATGCTTTTATATTGATGTTTATTGCATTATGGGCTGTTAATACACGTTATGTCACAATACTTATGCCTATTCTCTCTTATTTTACAAGGTTTATATGAAGAGGGAGAACGCCGGCAGCTGGAAATCTGGGCTGGAAAAGGAGCAAATACTAGAGACCTATTCTGCATAGCTCCAAAAGTTCTGAAACTTCACGAAAGTTTTTTTTTGGAATTAATAAAAAATACTGGCGAAAGAATCCACCAAAGGGGGCCCACACCCTAGCCACGAGGGTGGGGCCGCGCCGTACCCCCTGGGCGCGCCCCCTTGCCTCGTGGGCCCCCTGGCAGGCCTCCGGTGCCCATCTTCTGCTATATGAAGTCTTTTACCCTGGAAAAAATCATAATCAAGCTTTCGGGAAGAAACTCCGCCGCCACGAGGCGGAACCTTGGCGGAACCAATCTAGGGCTCCGGCAGAGCTGTTCTGCCGGGGAAACTTCCCTCCGGTAGGGGGAAATCATCGCCATCGTCATCACCAACGATCCTCTCATCGGGAGGGGGTCAATCTCCATCAACATCTTCACCAGCACCATCTCCTCTAAAACCCTAGTTCATCTCTTGTATCCAATCTTTGTCCCAAAGCCTCAGATTTGTACCTGTGGGTTGCTAGTAGTGTTGATTACTCCTTGTAGTTCATGCTAGTTGGTTTATATGGTGGAAGGTCATATGTTCAGATCCTTTATGCGTATTAATACCCCTCTAATTATGAACATGAATATGATTTGTGAGTAGTTACGTTTGTTCGTGAGGACATGGGAGAAGTCTTGGTATAAGTAGTCATGTGAATTTGGTATTCGTTCGATATTTTGATGAAGATGTATGTTGTCTTTCCTCTAGTGGTGTTATGTGAACGTCGACTACATGAAACTTCACCATTATTTGGGCCTAGAGGAAGGCATTGGGAAGTAATAAGTAGATGATGGGTTGCTAGAGTGACAGAAGCTCAAACCCTAGTTTATGAGTTGCTTCGTAAGGGGCTGATTTGGATCCATATGTTTCATGCTATGGTTAGGTTTACCTTAATACTTCTTTTGTAGTTGAGGATGCTTGCAATAGGGGTTAATCATAAGTGGGATGCTTGTCCAAGAAAGGACAGCACCCAAGCACCGGTCCACCCACATACCAAATTATCAAAGTAATGAACGTGAATCATATGAGCGTGATGAAAACTAGCTTGACGATAATTCCCATGTGTCCTCGGGAGCGTTTTACTTTATATAAGAGTTTGTCCAGGCTTGTCCTTTGCTACAAAAAGGATTGGGCCATCTTGCTTCACCTTATTTACTTTCATTACTTGTTACCCGTTACAAATTACCTTATCACAAAACTATCTTTTACCGACAATTTCAGTGCTTGCAGAGAATACCTTACTGAAAACCGCTTATCATTTCCTTCTGCTCCTCGTTGGGTTCGACACTCGTACTTATCGAAAGGACTACGATAGATCCCCTATACTTGTGGGTCATCAAGACTCCTTTCTGGCACCATTGCCGGGGAGTGAAGCGCCTTTGGTAGGCGGAATTTGGTAAGGAACAATTTATATAGTGTGCTGAAATTTACTGTCACTTGCTACTATGGAAAGTAATCCTTTGATGGGCTTGTTCGGGGTATCTTCACCCCAACCAATAGAGAAAAGAGTTGCTCCTCAACCTACTGAACCTACTGAAATTTTTTACTTTCAAATTCCTTCGGGTATGATAGAGAAACTGCTAGCTAATCCTTTTACAGGAGATGGAACATTACATCCCGATTTGCACCTAATCTGCGTGGATGAAGTTTGTGGATTATTTAAGCATGCAGGTATGCCCGAGGATGTTATCAAGAAGAAGGTCTTCCCTTTATCTTTGAACGGAGAGGCATTGAGATGGTTTAGGCTATGTGATGATATGGGATCATGGAACTACAACCGATTGAAATTAAAATTTCATCTGAAGTTTTATCTGATGCATCCTGTTCATCATGATCATAATTATATATATAGTTTTTGGCCTCGCGAAGGAGAAAGCATCGCTCAAGCTTGGGGAGGCTTAAGTCAATTTTATATTTATGGCCCAATCATGAGCTCTCAAGAGAAATGATTATTCAAAAAATTTATGCTCGGCTTTCTCTCAATAATCGCTCCATGCTCGATACTTCTTGTACTGGATCTTTTATGATGAAGACTATTGAATTCAAATGGGATTTATTGGAAAGAATTAAACGCAACTCTGAAGATTGGGATCTCGATGAAGGTAAGGAGTCAGGTATAACACCTAAGTTTGATTGTGTTAAATCTTTTATGGATACCGATGTTTTCCGTGAATTTAGCACTAAATGTGGACTTGACTCTGAGATAGTAGCGTCTTTCTGTGAATCTTTTGCTACTCATTATGATCTCCCTAAGGAGAAGTGGTTTAAATATAATCCTCCCGTTGAAGTAAAAGTAGTTGCACCTATTAAATTTGAAGAAAAGACTATCACTTATAATGATCCTGTTGTTCCTACTGCTTATATTGAGCAACCACCTTTTCCTATTAGAATAAAGGATCATGCTAAAGCTTCAACTGTGGTCAACAAAAGTAACATTAAGACACCCAAACCCCCTGAGAAAATTGAAGTTGAACCTAGTGTTGCTATGGTTATAGATCTCTTGGCTGATAATACTGATGGGCATGTTATTTACATCTGCAATGAAGCTGCTAGAATTGCTAGACCTGATGCTAAAAATAAACATAGACCTGTTGTAGGCATGCCTGTTATTTTTGTTAAGATAGGAGATCATTGTTATCATTGCTTATGTGATATGGGTGCTAGTGCATGTGCAATACCTCATTCCTTATACAAAGAAATTATGCATGATATTGCACCTGCTGAGATAGAAGAAATTGATGTTACAATTAAGCTTGCCAACAGAGACACTATTTCACCAGTTGGGATTGTTAGAGATGTTGAAGTCTTGTGTGGGAAAGTTAAATATCCTGCTGATTTTCTTGTTCTTGGTTCCTGTGGCACCCCGGTCCAGAGCAACCGGTTTACCATGCATTGCCAGCCCAGAGACCATGTCTTCTGGCAACACACAACATCTTGGTACAGAAAACAACCGCTTTATTGACTCTAGCAGATCATAGTTTATATTACAACAGGTGGCGAGGCCAAGTGGCACACACGGTGCAGCTGAACAATATGTACATTATTAAGTGAACATAAAGGGGCCTCGATCATAACAACTATGTGGCAGCGGAACAACGTAGCGGAACTCCATAGCACAGGGACACCGATGTGGACACGATCTAGACTCGGACAGCACTCCTTTCCAACGAGACTTTCCTGAAAGCTGGCATGACACGCCAGGTCAGTACATTGAATGTACTTGCAAGCTCACAACAAACATAAACATAATGACAAATAATATCATCATACTTAACCAATTAGCAATGCAACAACATATCATACATGCTGTGACCATGATCTCATGATAAAATTCCCTCAGACTTGCTTACCAATAGTGATCGCTCTCTGATCACAAACGGACCAACCTCGTGGTCTTGGATCGGGTTACCTTGTAACCAAACGGTGATCTTTCCAACGATCACAACCATGACCAACACTTGGTCTCAAATGGTGATCTTTCCGACGATCACAACCATGACCAACTCTTGGTCTCCAACATCAAGATGGTTTACCCACCATCATCTTCTCAACAGTGCGACGTTCATAACTTAGTGTGCAAGATTAATTTAACGTTGACCCAAGGTGTGACCTACTTTCGAGCGTGTCCGTAACCGTGGACTCGGCTATCGATAGATTTAATACACTCCGCAGAGGTAGCGCACTGTACCCACACCACGCAACCCATGGCCTCGCACTCCCATTCGGGTGGACCAACGACATTCCGACGAAACCCCTCCATTGCCATGACACTCTCTCGGCCACTCCGACTCACTTCCCCACTAGGCTAGTCCTGGGTGGCCCCGTGTCTACCAAAGACACCAACGGCCAACGTCGTGGCAAAACATAAACGGTCCCAAACGGGGACAAGGTACCATAACATCAACAACGAGCACACAAGGTTATGTCTGCTTACCGGGCCAGGGTACCGCACGCCCATAACCTTCCCTCGTGGGAGGCACCGACAAGAGGCATGACAACGGACCGAATAAAGGCCTTCCCATAAAGGCAAATGTGGTTGCACTGGGAAAACTCTATTTAGTGGCACCATGACCCGGTCAACGATATATTCAAGTTGAGTTATTAGCAGGTTTAACTTAACGTGAAAGTAACCGGTGTCATAACATGCCATGAAAGTGCAACACAAATATATGCATCATATATCATCAGAAATAACTGGGTCAACTATATCCACACTAAGCATAGACATCAACAACTCATCACACTTCCCTGGTTATGATTGATCATCTCTTTAAACAGAATCTTTACTTAGCAAATTTATCATTTTTCTCCTCAAAGAAAATAACTCAAAATAATTACTTATATCCATAACCATATTACTTCTTCATAACAAATATTACTTCTAGTTACTTAACCAACTTAGTTAGCTTCAAACTTTCTGTAAACTAAGTATATCAACTTAAACAAGCAACCAATCAGAATATAAATATATACTAGTGATTTAAATGCATGGATTAAATCATTAATTCAAGTTGAAAAATCACAAATATTGTAATGGCACCATGAAAATGTTGTTCTGGCTTACCTTAGTGCAGATGAGGTTCACAATCCTCCTGGTGATCCTCAAGACAAGCTTCACTTTCTGAAAATAATTATAAACACCAAAAGAAAACATCAAGAACCCTTCTGAAATTCACCAGAAAATCTAGACAGCAAAGAAAAATCTCATTTTTGGTGAGCTGCTAGATTTCTTCATAAAGAACACAATGCAAAAAGAATCAATTCATTTGGACTTATGGTTAAAATGTTTTGGTTGTTTGAAGCTCCCTGGATAGAATTAAATTTCAATTTAAATAAAACAGAACTGTGGGGGTGACGTCGAAGGTGTAAACCTCACGGGAGCCACCACTCGTACCGCTTCGCGCGCGTATAGAGTGGCTGACTAGCAGGCCCCGCTAGTCAGGTGAGAGGGAGGGGGAGAGGGAAATAGAGGACGGCGCGGCTTCGCCGGAGCACACGCTGGCGAGGAGGGCTTCTTGGCCCGAACTAGAGGGAGGGATCGAAAGAGGAGACGGAGGCGCACCTGCCCATACTATCGAATCTGGGGTTCCGGCAAAACCCTTAAGGTTCGAACTATAGAGTGCGCGCAAAGTTCTTTCCCTCCTACCGATCCACGCCCTAGCTCGCTAAGATCTTGCGGACGAACTCGACGAACTCACAACACAAGGGACACAAGGTTTATACTGGTTCGGGCCACCGTTGTGGTGTAATACCCTACTCCAGTGTGTGGTGGTGGATTCCCTCTTGGGCTGATGATGAAGAGTACAAGGGGGAGAACAGCCTCCTGAGGTGGAGGTGTTCTTGTGCTCGTCGAACTTGTGTGGGTGAGGACCCGATAATTAGTTGTCCCCTACGGTGGTGGCTGGCTCTGCTTATATAGGCCCTGGTCCTCTCCACGAATATTGAGCCGGAAGGGAGCCAACAACGGCGGCCAATTTGAAAGGGGACAGCTAGTACAAGCTATCCTGACAAAAGCGGTCTTCGCCTGCGAAAGGGCTCTGGTGATGATGCCGTCTTGGGCTCCACGGTGACGTCCGTCCTGCTGGACGGCTGGGCTTGGTCTCGTTGCACGGTTATGCAAACCTTTGCCTGATGCCTCGGTACTCCGCACCTGCGCTTGCCCCCTTGGCACCAAAGAGGAAACAAGGACGCTGCGCGCGCTGGCGCCCGCCTGGCACCCGCCTGGTGTCGATCATCATGGCTCACGTCACGAGAGCCTCGCGAGGTTTGCCCCGCCTTGATATCACCGCTCCTCGCGAGGCAACCTAGAGAGGCCGCTCCTGAGGAGGTCTTGCGTCGACCGCCTCGCGAGGCTTGGCCCCTCGCGGGGGTCTTGAATGCCTTGTTGATGAAGATGGGCCATACAGGCCTGCTCGCATAGCCACGCCGTGGGCCGCAGGCAGGCATGTCTGGGGACCCCCGTTCCCAGAATGCTGACAGTAGCCCCCGGGCCCAAGGTGCGCTCGGGCTTCACTTCGCGGCAAAGCCAAGGGTCAACTGCGGAGCGCCGCGGGCCCCAAAAGCCTACGGCCTTGGTCGACGCATGGCGGTTGATTGGTCGTGGGCGTCTCCACTTCCCCACGCTGCCTTGGCAACTGCCCGACTTGACAAGTCCCTGCGACATGCAAGGAAAACAATGATTACCTGTGATCGTGGAAGGCGCCGGTTGGCCTTCTTTCGCTATAAATGGGGAGGGGGCGGAGCCCCCATCGCGCATCTCTTCCTCGCTTGCTTGCTTCTTTCTTCCTTGCTCCCCTACTTGCAACAATGGCGCCATCGAAGAGGTTCTCCGCCGCAGAGAAGGGCAAGGCCACTCGGGAGGGTCCCGGCTCCCCGACGCCCAAGCGTGGACGTGGCCGTCCCCGCAAGCATGCCGCGACCCCCGCCGTGGCCCCCGGCTCTCGGGGTGCCGCCGCAGCGTGCGGCAGGAGTCGCTCTGGTCGCGGCAGTCCTGTCGACGAGAGGACACGCGCCGTGGTTGCGCGACCTCCCCGACCGAGGTGCTGCCGGAGTTCGTTTTCTGGTCGGAGGATCCGGCCGGCAGCTGGCTCCAGCTCCCCCGCTTCTTCGCTGGCGAGCTGCCGGCCTCCGGTCCAGGCGGGCTCTGGTTGCAGGCAGACAGTTGCTGCAGCCGGGCTTCTTGGGTCGCGGTCGAGGTCTCCGTCGCGGGCAACATAGCTCTGGCCCACGGTTGGCAGACGTTCGCCCACGCGCGTGGCCTGGGCAGGCGGTGCACCCTCCACTTCAAGTTCGACGGCGACGCGACCCTCTTCGTGAGGGTGTTCGGGGAAGACGGTCGCCGCGCCGGATGCTGCCCTGAGGTGAATGACGGCGAGGAGGTGCTCGGCCTTAGCGATGGTCGGGACGAGGAGGAGGACGAACCCGCCGGCCGCGCCTCATCCGGCTATGGTGGCTCCTCCCTTGGCGACAGCTCCAGCGGCGGCGGCCTTGATCAGCCGCCACGCCGCCGCGCCCGCTTCAAAGGTGGTAGCGGGTCGTCCTGTCGCTGTGCATCGGTGAAGCGCGAGGAGGGGTCCGACTAGACCCAGGATGTCGCCAAGGCCCTGCCTCCATGGGCTGCTGCAGGGGCGAGCGCCGCTTTTGTTATGTTTCCCCTTTTTCTTCCTGCATCGAAATGAAACCAGCATGGGCCCGGAGGGGCGTGTATCGAACCATAACTTATTAATCATTATGCTATGCTTGTTGTTTCAGTGCCGTGTGGCTATTTTACGCAAAGATAACTTAGCATGGTGCATTTGGGGCGCCCTCCTCCGAACGAGGCGCTTATTTCCTTGTGTCCATCTTGACCAAGTGGTCTGCGATTGCTCTGGAACAGCAAAAATTCATTCGGAAGTGCGCTAGAAATTTGTCGTTCACCCAAGCCTTGACCTGGCGCTTTGCATCGCGGTACCCGAGGGGCACGGACTAGGAGAGATGCGCCAGCTTTAGGGCTCGAATGAGGGTGGCTCGCGAGAATGCAAAGGGAAGAAACGCTCGTGAGGGCACCTGCCTAGCCCCCTCGCGAGGTATGCGAGAGAGAGAACATGAGCGAACCAGAGCCGAAAAATGCGGTAAGAGGCGAGGGAATCGAATCAGCAAGGAACACCAGAAGCAAACATCGATTAAGGAAAAGCAAGCCAACTACGGAAAGCAAATGAAAAGCCGCGTCCGGCACCTAATCTAGTCTTCAAGTCTTCTCACCAGCGCGGAGCTAAGTGCTGCCACTAGGCGTGGGAGGGAGCCCCAGGGCCTGAGGTCGGCGCTCCTGAGACTCCGGGGCATGTACAGCCCCACTCATTATTACGTGAGAGTGTCACGGGCGGCGATTCTTCACAGGCATCGGGCCTTCTACAGGCTCTGGGCCTTTCTTCATAGGCTCTGGCCTTGCTTCAGGGGTAGAACTTCCGGAGGTGCTGGATGTTCCAGGCGTTCTTGATGAGTATCCCGTCCTGCGTCTCCAGGCGCACGGCGCCAGGCTTGGAGATGTGGACATCCTTGAACTGGCCCTCCCACATGGGTGAAAGCTTATGCAGCCCTTCCCTGGAGAGGACCCGCCTCAGGACGAGGTCACCCATCTCGAGCGTCCTGGAGCAGATGTTGCGGCAGTGGTATCGCCGCAGTGCTTGCTGGTACCTTGCCGCCCTCTGTGCAGGTTCGCGACGACGTTCCTCCCCCAGCACGAGGTCCATCCCCCGCGTGGCGTCCTTCTGCGTTTCATCGAACGCCAGGACCCGTGCGGAGCGATGCTTGACCTCATGAGGAAGGACCGCTTCAGCTCTGTAGACAAGGAAGAATGGGGTCTCGCTCGTTGGCTTGGTGGCGGTGGTGCGGATGGACCACAGCACGGAGTGGAGCTCGGCGTGCCAGCCCCTGCCACAGGCCTCGAGCTTCTTCTTGAAGGTCCTGGTCTTGAGGCCTCTCAGGACCTCCGCGTTGGCGCGTTCGGCCTGACCATTGCTCCTAGGGTGCGCCACCGAAGCGTAGCAAATCTGCGTTCCAAGGTTAGCACAGTAGGTTTTGAAGAGGTTACTGGTGAACCGCGAACCATTATCGGTGATGATGCGGTTGGGGACCCCGAAGTGGCTCACGAGGCCCTTGATGAACTTGACAGCAGAGCCAGCTGGGATGGTACGGACGGCTTCCACTTCCGCCCACTTGGTGAATTGCCGATGGCGACGTAGAGGTAGCGGTAGCCCCCGGGCGCTCGAGGGAACGGGTGTCGGTGTCAAAACCGGCGGATCTCAGGTAGGGGGTTCCAAACTGTGCGTCTAAGGCTAATGGTAACAGGAGGCGGGGGACACGATGTTTACCCAGGTTCGGGCCCTCTCGATGGAGGTAATACCCTACTTCCTGCTTGATTGATATTGATGATATGAGTATTACAAGAGTTTATCTACCACGAGATCGTAGAGGCTAAACCCTAGAAGCTTGCCTATGATGATTATGACTGTTGTTATATATCCTCTATCGACTAACCTGGCCTCGGTTTATATAATGCACCACAGGCCTAGGATAACAAGAGTCCTAGCCGAAACTAATGAGTTAGTTACGGGATGATGTATTACGGAACGAGTAAAGAGACTTGCCGGTAACGAGATTGAACTAGGTATCGAGATACCGACGATCGAATCTCGGGCAAGTAACATACCGACGACAAAGGGAACAACGTATGTTGTTATGCGGTCTGACCGATAAAGATCTTCGTAGAATATGTGGGAGCCAATATGGGCATCCAGGTCCCGTTATTGGTTATTGACCGGAGAGGTGTCTCGGTCATGTCTACATAGTTCTCGAACCCAAAGGGTCCGCACGCTTAAAGTTACGATGACAGTTTTATTATGAGTTTATGTATGTTGATGTACCGAAGGAGTTCGGAGTCCCGGATGAGATCGGGGACATGACGAGGAGTCTCGAAATGGCCGAGATGTAAAGATCGATATATTGGACGACTATATTCGGACTTCGGAAAGGTTCCGAGTGATTCGGGTATTTTTCGGAGTACCGGAGAGTTACGGGAATTCGTATTGGGCCTTAATGGGCCATACGGGAAAGGAGAGAAAGACCCCAAAGGGTGGCCGCACCCCTCCCCATGGGCTAGTCCGAATTGGACTAGGGAAGGGGGGCGCCCCCTTCCTTCTTTCTCCTTCTCCCTTCCCTTCTCCTACTCCCACAAGGAAAGGAGGAGTCCTACTCCCGGTGGGAGTAGGACTCCCCCCTTTGGCGCGCCTCTCCCTTGGCCGGCTGCCTCCTCCTTGCTCCTTTATATACGGGGGCAGGGGGGCACCCCATAGACACAACAATTGATCCTTGAGATCTCTTAGCCGTGTGCGGTGCCCCCCTCCACCAAACTACACCTCGATAATACCGTTGCGGAGCTTAGGCGAAGCCCTGCGTCGGTGGAACATCATCATCGTCACCACGCCGTCGTGCTGACGAAACTCTCCCTCAACACTCGGCTGGATCGGAGTTCGAGGGACGTCATCGAGCTGAACGTGTGTAGAACTTCGGAGGTGCCGTGCGTTCGGTACTTGATCGGTCGGATCGTGAAGACGTACGACTACATCAACCGCGTTGTGATAACGCTTCCGCTGTCGGTCTACGAGGGTACGTGGACAACACTCTCCCCTCTCATTGCTATGCATCACCATGATCTCGCGTGTGCGTAGAATTTTTTTGAAATTACTACGTTCCCCAACAGTGGCATCCGAGCCTGGTTTTATGCGTTGATGCTTTGCACGAGTAGAACACAAGTGAGTTGTGGGCGATATAAGTCATACTGCTTACCAGCATGTCATACTTTGGTTCAGCGGTATTGTGAGATGAAGCGGCCCGGACCGACATTACGCGTACGCTTACGCGAGACTGGTTTCACCGTTCGGAGCACTCGTTGCTTAAAGGTGACTGGCGGGTGTCTGTCTCTCTCACTTTAGTTGAACCGAGTATGGCTACGGCCGGTCCTTGCGAAGGTTAAAACAGCACCAACTTGACAAACTATCGTTGTGGTTTTGATGCGTAGGTAAGAACGGTTCTTGCTAAGCCCGTAGCAGCCACGTAAAACTTGCAACAACAAAGTAGAGGACGTCTAACTTGTTTTTGCAGGGCATGTTGTGATGTGATATGGTCAAGACATGATGTGATATAATGTGTTGTATGAGATGATCATGTTTTGTAACCGAGTTATCGGCAACTGGAAGGAGCCATATGGTTGTCGCGTTATTGTATGAGATGCAATCGCCATATAATAGTTTTACTTTATCACTAAGCGGTAGCGATAGTCGTAAAAGTAATAAGTTGGCGAGACGACAACGATACTACGATGGAGATCAAGGTGTCGAGCCGGTGACGATGGTGATCATGATGGTGCTTCGGAGATGGTGATCACAAGCACGGTGCTTCGGAGATGGAGATCACAAGCACAAGATGATGATGGCCATATCATATCACTTATATTGATTGCATGTGATGTTAATCCTTTATGCATCTTATCTTGCTTTGATTGACGGTAACATTATAAGATGATCTCTCACTAAAATTTCAAGATAAAAGTGTTCTCCCTAAGTATGCACCGTTGCAAAAGTTCTTCGTGCTGAGACACCACGTGTTAATCGGGTGTGATAGGCTCTACGTTCAAATACAATGGGTGCAAAACAGTTGCACACGCGGAATACTCGGGTTAAACTTGACGAGCCTAGCATATACAGATATGGCCTCGGAACACAGAGACCGAAAGGTCGAGCGTGAATCATATAGTAGATATGATCAACATAGTGATGTTCACCATTGAAACTACTCCATCTCACGTGTTAATCGGTCATGGTTTAGTTGCTTTGGATCACGTAATCACTTAGATGATTAGAGAGATGTCTATCTAAGTGGGAGTTCTTAAGTAATATGATTAATTGAACTTAAATTTATCATGAACTTAGTACCTGATAGTATCTTGCTTGTCTATGTTAATTGTAGATATATGGCCCGTGCTGTTGTTCCGTTGAATTTTAATGCGTTCCTTGAGAAAGCTAAGTTGAAAGATGATGGTAGCAATTACACGGACTGGGTTCGTAACTTGAGGATTATCCTCATTGCTGCACAGAAGAATTACGTCCTGGAAGCACCGCTAGGTGCCAGGCCTCCTGCAAGAGCTACACCAGAAGTTATGAACGTCTGGCAAAGCAAAGCTGATGACTACTCAATAGTTCAGTGTGCCATGCTTTACGGCTTAGAACCGGGACTTCAACGACGTTTTGAACGTCATGGAGCATATGAGATGTTCCAGGAGTTGAAGTTAATATTTCAAGCAAATGCATGGATTGAGAGATATGAAGTCTCCAATAAGTTCTATAGCTGCAAGATGGAAGAGAATAGTTCTGTCAGTGAGCATATACTCAGAATGTCTGGGTATAATAATCACTTGATTCAACTGGGAGTTCAACTTCCGGATGATTGCGTCATTGACAGAATTCTTCAATCACTGCCACCAAGCTACAAGAGCTTCGTGATGAACTATAACATGCAAGGGATGGATAAGACGATTCCCGAGCTCTTCGCAATGCTAAAGGCAGCGGAGGTAGAAATCAAAAAGGAGCATCAAGTGTTGATGGTCAGTAAAACCACTAGTTTCAAGAAAAAGGGCAAAGGGAAGAAGAAAGGGAACTTCAAGAAGAATAGCAAGCAAGTTGCTGTTCAGGAGAAGAAATCCAAGTCTGGACCTAAGCCTGAAACTGAGTGCTTCTACTGTAAGCAGACTGGCCACTGGAAGCGGAACTGCCCCAAGTATTTGGCGGATAAGAAGGATGGCAAGGTTAACAAAGGTATATGTGATATACATGTTATTGATGTGTACCTTACTAATACTCGCAGTAGCACCTGGGTATTTGATACTGGTTCTGTTGCTAATATTTGCAACTCAAAACAGGGGCTACGGATTAAGCGAAGTTTAGCTAAGGACGAGGTGACGATGCGCGTGGGAAATGGTTCCAAAGTCGATGTGATCGCCGTCGGCACGCTACCTCTACATCTACCTTCGGGATTAGTTTTAGACCTAAATAATTGTTATTTGGTGCCAGCGTTGAGCATGAACATTATATCTGGATCTTGTTTAATGCGAGACGGTTATTCATTTAAATCAGAGAATAATGGTTGTTCTATTTATATGAATAATATCTTTTATGGTCATGCACCCTTGAAGAGTGGTCTATTTTTAATGAATCTCGATAGTAGTAATACACATATTCATAATGTTGAAACCAAAAGATGCAGAGTTAATAATGACAGTGCAACTTATATGTGGCACTGCCGTTTGGGTCATATCGGTGTAAAGTGCATGAAGAAACTCCATACTGATGGAATTTTGGAAACACTTGATTTTGAATCACTTGGTACTTGCGAACCGTGCCTTATGGGCAAGATGACAAAAACACCGTTCTCCGGAACTATGGAGAGAGCAAAAGATTTGTTGGAAATCATACACACAGATGTATGTGGTCCGATGAATATTGAAGCTCGTGGCGGATATCGTTATTTTCTCACCTTCACAGATGATTTGAGCAGATATGGGTATATCTACTTGATGAAACATAAGTCTGAAACATTTGAAAAGTTCAAAGAATTTCAGAGTGAAGTTGAAAATCATCATAACAAGAAAATAAAATTCCTACGATCTGATCGTGGAGGAGAATATTTGAGTTACGAGTTTGGTCTACATTTGAAACAATGCGGAATAGTTTCGCAACTCACGCCACCCGGAACACCACAGCGTAATGGTGTGTCTGAACGTCGTAATCGCACTTTACTAGATATGGTGCGATCTATGATGTCTCTTACTGATTTACCGCTATCGTTTTGGGGTTATGCTTTAGAGACGGCTGCATTCACTCTAAATAGGACACCATCGAAATCCGTTGAGACGACGCCTTATGAACTATGGTTTGGCAAGAAACCAAAGTTGTCGTGTCTTAAAGTTTGGGGTTGCGATGCTTATGTGAAGAAACTTCAACCTGATAAGTTCGAACCTAAATCGGAGAAATGTGTCTTCATAGGATACCCAAAGGAGACCGTTGGGTACACCTTCTATCATAGATCCGAAGGCAAGATATTTGTTGCTAGAAATGGATCCTTTCTAGAGAAGGAGTTTCTCTCGAAAGATGTGAGTGGGAGGAAAGTAGAACTTGATGAGGTAACCATACCTGCTCCCTTATTGGAAAGTAGATCATCGCAGAGATCAGTTTCTGCGACACCTACACCAAGTAGTGAGGAAGTTAATGATAATAATCATGAAACTTCAGATCAAGTTATTACTGAACTTCGTAGGTCAACTAGATCAAGATCCGCACCAGAGTGGTACGGCAATCCTGTTCTGGAGGTCATGTTACTAGACCATGGCGAACCTACGAACTATGAAGAAGCAATGGTGAGCCCAGATTCCGCAAAATGGCTTGAAGCCATGAAATCCGAGATAGGATCCATGTATGAGAACAAAGTATGGACTTTGGTTGACTTGCCCGATGGCCGGCAAGCCATTGAAAATAAATGGATCTTCAAGAAGAAGACTGACGCTGATGGTAATGTTACTATCTATAAAGCTCGACTTGTTGCGAAAGGTTTTCGACAAGTTCAAGGGATTGACTATGATGAGACCTTCTCACCCGTAGCGATGCTTAAGTCTGTCCGAATCGTGTTAGCAATTGCCGCATTTTATGATAATGAAATTTGGCAAATGGATGTCAAAACTGCGTTCCTGAATGGATTTCTGGAAGAAGAGTTGTATATGATGCAACCGGAAGGTTTTGTCGATCCAAAGGGAGCTAACAAAGTGTGCAAGCTCCAGCGATCCATTTATGGACTGGTGCAAGCCTCTCGGAGTTGGAATAAACGCTTTGATAGTGTGATCAAAGCATTTGGTTTTATACAGACTTTTGGAGAAGCCTGTATTTACAAGAAAGTGAGTGGGAGCTCGATAGCATTTCTGATATTATATGTGGATGACATATTACTGATTGGAAATGATATTGAATCTGGATAGCATAAAGGGATACTTGAATAAAAGTTTTTCAATGAAAGACCTCGGTGAAGCTGCATATATATTAGGCATTAAGATCTATAGAGATAGATCAAGGCGCTTAATTGGACTTTCACAAAGCACATACCTTGACAAAGTTTTGAAGAAGTTCAAAATGGATCAAGCAAAGAAAGGGTTCTTGCCTGTACTACAAGGTGTGAGATTGAGTAAGACTCAATGCCCGACCACTGCAGAAGATAGAGAGAAGATGAAAGATGTTCCCTATGCTTCAGCCATAGGCTCTATCATGTATGCAATGCTGTGTACCAGACCTGATGTGTCCCTGGCTATAAGTTTAGCAGGGAGGTACCAAAGTAATCCAGGAGTGGATCACTGGACAGCGGTCAAGAATATCCTGAAATACCTGAAAAGGACTAAGGATATGTTTCTCGTATATGGAGGTGACAAAGAGCTCATCGTAAATGGTTACGTTGATGCAAGCTTTGACACTGATCCGGACGATTCGAAATCGCAAACCGGATACGTATTTACATTGAACGGTGGAGCTGTCAGTTGGTGCAGTTCCAAGCAAAGTGTCGTGGCGGGATCTACGTGTGAAGCGGAATACATAGCTGCTTTGGAAGCAGCGAATGAAGGAGTCTGGATGAAGGAGTTCATAACCGATCTAGGTGTCATACCTAGTACATCGGGACCAATGAAAATCTTTTGTGATAATACTGGTGCAATTGCCTTAGCAAAGGAATCCAGATTTCACAAGAGAACCAAGCACATCAGAAGACGCTTCAATTCTATCCGGGATTTAGTCCAGGTGGGAGACATAGAAATTTGCAAGATACATACGGATCTGAATGTAGCAGATCCGTTGACTAAGCCTCTTCCACGAGCAAAACATGATCAGCACCAAGACTCCATGGGTGTAAGAATCATTACTATGTAATCTAGATTATTGACTCTAGTGCAAGTGGGAGACTGAAGGAAATATGCCCTAGAGGCAATAATAAAGTATTATATATTTCCTTGTATCATGATAAATGTTTATTATTCATGCTAGAATTGTATTAACCAGAAACATAATACATGTGTGAATACATAGACAAACAAAGTGTCACTAGTATGCCTCTACTTGACTAGCTCGTTAATCAAAGATGGTTATGTTTCCTAGCCATAGACATGAGTTGTTATTTGATTAACGGGATCACCTCATTAGAAGAATGACGTGATTGACATGACCCATTACGTTAGCTTAGCACCCGATCGTTTAGTATGTTGCTATTGCTTTCTTCATGACTTATACATGTTCCTATGACTATGAGATTATGCAACTCCCGTTTACCGGAGGAACACTTTGTGTGCTATCAAACGTCACAACGTAACTGGGTGATTATAAAGGTGCTCTACAGGTGTCTCCAAAGGTACTTGTTGGGTTGGCGTATTTCGAGATTAGGTTTTGTCACTCCGATTGTCGGAGAGGTATCTCTGGGCCCACTCGGTAATGCACATCACTATAAGCCTTGCAAGCATTGTGACTACTGAGTTAGTTACGGGATGATGTATTACGGAACGAGTAAAGAGACTTGCCGGTAACGAGATTGGACTAGGTATCGAGATACCGACGATCGAATCTCGGGCAAGTAACATACCGACGACAAAGGGAACAACGTATGTTGTTATGCGGTCTGACCGATAAAGATCTTCGTAGAATATGTGGGAGCCAATATGGGCATCCAGGTCCCGCTATTGGTTATTGACCGGAGAGGTGTCTCGGTCATGTCTACATAGTTCTCGAACCCAAAGGGTCCGCACGCTTAAAGTTATGATGACAGTTTTATTATGAGTTTATGTATGTTGATGTACCGAAGGAGTTCGGAGTCCCGGATGAGATCGGGGACATGACGAGGAGTCTCGAAATGGCCGAGACGTAAAGATCGATATATTGGACGACTATATTCGGACTTCGGAAAGGTTCCGAGTGATTCGGGTATTTTTCGGAGTACCGGAGAGTTACGGGAATTCGTATTGGGCCTTAATGGGCCATACGGGAAAGGAGAGAAAGACCCCAAAGGGTGGCCGCACCCCTCCCCATGGGCTAGTCCGAATTGGACTAGGGAAGGGGGGCGCCCCCTTCCTTCTTTCTCCTTCTCCCTTCCCTTCTCCTACTCCCACAAGGAAAGGAGGAGTCCTACTCCCGGTGGGAGTAGGACTCCCCCCTTTGGCGCGCCTCTCCCTTGGCCGGCTGCCTCCTCCTTGCTCCTTTATATACGGGGGCAGGGGGGCACCCCATAGACACAACAATTGATCCTTGAGATCTCTTAGCCGTGTGCGGTGCCCCCCTCCACCAAACTACACCTCGATAATACCGTTGCGGAGCTTAGGCGAAGCCCTGCGTCGGTGGAACATCATCATCGTCACCACGCCGTCGTGCTGACGAAACTCTCCCTCAACACTCGGCTGGATCGGAATCCGAGGGACGTCATCGAGCTGAACGTGTGTAGAAATTCGGAGGTGCCGTGCGTTCGGTACTTGATCGGTCGGATCGTGAAGACGTACGACTACATCAACCGCGTTGTGATAACGCTTCCGCTGTCGGTCTACGAGGGTACGTGGACAACACTCTCCCCTCTCGTTGCTATGCATCACCATGATCTCCCGTGTGCGTAGAAATTTTTTGAAATTACTACGTTCCCCAACAGCGGTTGGGGACCCCGAAGTGGCTCACGAGGCCCTTGATGAACTTGACAGCAGAGCCAGCTGGGATGGTACGGACGGCTTCCACTTCCGCCCACTTGGTGAATTGCCGATGGCGACGTAGAGGTAGCGGTAGCCCCCGGGCGCTCGAGGGAACGGGTGTCGGTGTCAAAACCGGCGGATCTCAGGTAGGGGGTCCCAAACTGTGCGTCTAAGGCTAATGGTAACAGGAGGCGGGGGACACGATGTATACCCAGGTTCGGGCCCACTCGATGGAGGTAATACCCTACTTCCTGCTTGATTGATATTGATGATATGAGTATTACAAGAGTTTATCTACCACGAGATCGTAGAGGCTAAACCCTAGAAGCTTGCCTATGATGATTATGACTGTTGTTATATATCCTCTATCGACTAACCTGGCCTCGTTTATATAATGCACCACAGGCCTAGGATAACAAGAGTCCTAGCCGAATACGCCGGTGGGGAGGAGTCCTTGTCTTGATCGCCAGGTCTTGTGGAATCTTCCTTGTATGCGGCAGTTGTCCGAACTGGCCCATGAGTATACGGCCATGGGGGTCGTCGGCCCAATCTAACAGATCGGGAGCTGACGTGGTGAGTACCCCCTAGTCCAGGACACCGTCAGTAGCCCCCTGAACCGGTCTTCAAGTTAGGGATGCTCCTCGATTCTTCCGAACTGTTATTCATCTTCGGTCGTCGGTCTTGAAAACTGGTTCAACAAATCTTCTCATCTTCGATCTTGAGGATCTCCGAAGTGCATCCGAAGAGTTTACACGTCGGGCATCTGAGGAGCCCCTCTAAGTTTCTAGCCTTTATCAATGCCTTGTTATTTTTATGCCACACCTCGGGTTTGAAGTTGTTCCCGGGAGGCAGTGTCCTCTTGCATCCGAGCTCTCACGCCGGACTGCGTTCGAGGTATCTTTTGCAGCCGGGCACCATTGCCGGACTGCTTCCGAGCTCCAACGCCGAAATGTATCCGAGCTCCAATGCCGGACTATATCCAATATGTCATAGATCATCTTGGTTCAAAAAAGTCAAAGGATTTTAGCCGAGCTTAATGCCGGAAATGCCCTCTATGGAGCTAGCCGCTGGCGCCCAAGCTTTATGCCGGACTGCTTCCAAGGTGGTGCACCACCCCGACCGCGGGCTGATTTTTTGTGAATATTTTTAACTGGTGCAGTTTATTCTCTGCCGAGGTATATAGCGAGTATATGTATATCCAGTAGCCCTCAAGGTGTGTATCAGTCTAAAACCCGAGATGCACCTGAAGGAAAACATGAAACCGCTGTTCCCAGTAGCCCCTGAGATTTAGGCCGATGCACGAAATCGGCCTGAGGATCAACTCCTAGCTCGGCAGCATACATAGGAATAAAAACGAAGTGTAATATATTAGAGATAATAGTGATCGGCGAATGGGCCCCTGAGAGAGGGTCGTGAGAAGTTGCCTTGATATATTAGCTTGATGCAAGATAGGTCCAGATGGTACTTATTGTTGTCCGAAGACGCGTTTTCCTATAATTCGATCAAGCCGAACACTGAGCCCTTTGAATTTTCTGCATTGAATAGGAAATGCAGTAGCCCCCGAGACATTGGTCGGGTGGCAACACCAGATCAGGGGATCGATGTGCCCCTTTAATATTTGTAAATAATGACCGCAAAGCCCAGTAGCCCCCAAGCCTTAATGTGGGCACGGGTGGCCGAATTAAGGATCGATTTCCAGAGTAAAAACACAGATTATGTGTAATGATTCTATGTATCCAAGCACTTTACATCATTATTTTGACTCCATTGCGACTGTTTTATCAGTTGAAAGTGGCCCATCGCCGGCTTCTACCCCTTGGTATATACTACGCAGGGTGTTTCCGCAATAATAAAACAACCCCTAGCCGATGTCTCGGTGCCCGAAGGCGGTTCTGTTAGCGGAAACGAGGCAATCAGATATGTGGGCTTTATAACTTTTGCTTAGTCGTAGGAGCTTTATACTGGGGAAGCTAGCTATGAGCCCCCGATTAGTGTTCGGCGACAGCCGAGGTCAAGCCGTAAACACTTCGGCCAATGTTATGAACGGCCCGTCATTTAATATAGTCATCGGATCGCTGACCAGTTTACGCCTATTGTGACAGTCAGTTTTCGGCTTTCTCCACTGAGATGCTTAACCATGTGAGCTGGAAGCACAATCGCAGTGGTTCTCCCTTTGCCCACCTAGCCGAACAAAGTGGAACATAAGAGGCAAGCACAGGAGCCGGGCAACCCAACTATTGACCGAAGACACAATTCGAAACCGATGCATATATGGCAATATCCGAGAATGTTTTTGCCGAATCTCTAAAGGTGTCCGGCGTTGCACTACGAGACTAATGCTGGAAACACACAAATAGTTTAAATGTTCCATAGGCTTGGAAAACCAAAAAACGTCAGTGAAAACCTGACGTCCGAACAAGATCAAGTGTTCGGTGCCAATCTGAAAATTGGACTTTAGAAAAAAAAAGTGCTTCTGTCGTGCTTTAACATGACACATCCTATCTCAAGACTTCAAGCGGGTCAGCCTACGGCTTCAACCTCCTATCCCGAACGCGGGGTACTTCTCATTAGGCCAGTTTAGCAAACTAAACTCTAGCGGCTTTGAGAGAGAAATTAGGCTCCCCGGCTAGTGACCACACACTCGTGTCGAAAAAAATAAGTGATAAATAATAATAATAAAAAAAACTTTGCAACGACTAAGAAGAAGAACACTTACTATAAAATGGCTCATATAAATTTAGAGCCCCCAAGTGACTTGGGTAAAAGAATTTTATGTAAAATGATTCTATGTACCTATGTACTTATATCATATCTGTGTTCACCCGAACTTTAAACGCGTCTTAACCGATCGTCGGCTTCTCCCTCTTCGGTCAAGGGCCGAAAAGTGTTATGTACTCCACCTGTCGAGAATATAGACGGTGTTTCCGATAACCATGCAATCAGGCCATAAGGATGTAACAGACAAAGCGCGCTCAGGGAACTTATGCTATATTACTGACGAAGTGTAAGAAGCATCTTCGAGGAAAATAGTACCCCCGCCGGTACCTCTCTTCGGTAGCTCATTGCTACTATGAGACTTGTGCAATAGATTTTTTGTACTCATGAGTTCCGTTGTGTGCCGACCATAATTGAAAACAATAAGAGCGCTAGCTTTCGGCTTCACCCAGTCTGAGGTCCGGCTCGGATGACCCGATCGTGACAATCGCAGAGGTGCTCCCTTTACTCCCTAGCCGAACAATCGGGAACGTAGGGGTAAACACAGGAGTGAGGCAACCCATCTTGCAAATCGCTTAAGTCAACATGGTGCATATTGTGGCGTAATACACGAACAAGGAACGAAGCCGTACAAGTGTAATCATTTGCAAGAGGAAAGGCTTCATAAAGGAAGCCCCCAAGTAAACGGGGTATTTGAATTTGTGTGTCACAAACAAAGTTTTGACAAGGAGATTTTTTAAAAGCAACTTTTTTCCAAAAAATTATAATGCTTGGTCGAACCGAACACAAGTTAAAAATTTAAAATTTGAGCATGAAGGCAACTTAGCTGGTTAATGTGTTCGGTATTGATGACGCGGTCCGAGCTTGATGCGGGACAAGGTTCCATCCCCCAAGCCGGCCCCGAGGTGGCGGAGCAAAGAGCTCGACACTCCGAAGTGGTGACATAGCACGGTCAATGCAGGCTGGTAGAGTGATGCCGAAGTCCCCGGTATGGGGTATTGAAGTGTTAACGAAGCCCCCCGTCCAGCCGAGGTGACGTGGTATGTCAGTACGCCGAGTTGACGATACTGCCCAACCCGGATCATTTTCTTGTGAACAAAAAATAGTGCAAACCAAAGATAATAGTAATAATAATAATAAAATCATTGCATAATAAATAATTTATGCAAAGTGAGTAATAAAAGAAATATGGCCTGGCGCCGAAGTCAATGTCGATGCAGGGCGTCGGCGTGATGCGGTAAAGGCGTGGCAAAGCCTGAATTCACAGGTCGGTCCGAGTTCCGGATGCGGCGTTCGCCGGACTATGTACGGAAACTGATCGAACCACCATGCGACCGTCGTTAATGCGGCCACCATTTGATAGACCTGCGTACATATGATGGACAAACCAGAGTAATAATTCCTTGGGAAAAATGAACCCAAACAAGAAAAAATACTAGGATTAATAGCACCTGGTTTATTTGTTGTAGCAATCCAAAGAAAGGTGATTCCCAAAATTGGGACTCGATCCGCACACCCATTGCCTAATGGGCGATAAAGCGACAGCATGGCGATGCTGGCAAAGGTTGGCTCGCTGAGGCAAAGCCCTCGGTCCAGCTAACGTGATGGAGCTGGTCGGCTAGTGACGCTGAAGTCTCCGGTCCAGCCGAAATGTCGAAGCCTCGATGTCAGCCGATGAGTCGAAGTAGGTCCGCATGATGGACACCGGCTTGAAGGAGCAACAGTGCGGCCCTGCCGATGCAGGTCGTGACGTGGTCAATGTCGGCTTGATAAAGTGACCGTGCGGCGATGCCGGTGTGCCCGCTCCGTGTAATCCGTGGGGCGGCGATGTTGGTGATGATTTATCCTTCGCGATGCCGAACTCTTGTTTGGCTTGCCAAGATGATGATCCGAAGAAGTTGAGCTCGGCTCAGCAAAGCGACGATGTGTCTAGCGCAGGCCGGCAGCCTTGGAGCAATATTGCCGGACTGGTTTGACACCAGCATGATGATGAATACGACCTTAGAGGAGGCTTAAAATTTTATGGGCACGTGTTTAAAAACGACGCACAATACCCTAGAAGAGAATTCCTTTAAAAAGGTTGTCCAATATCAGGTTCATAAAGAAACATGAATTCGGGTCGGATCCGTATTCACGTAGAAAATAGATCCGAAAATTGGTCCACTCATTGGAAGGCTCCCGGAGTTTGAACCATTGGATCGAGCTGAAATTTGGAGGGGTGGTAGATATGGGAATTCCGCAGTAGATGAATGGTTGGATCTTCCAAAGGACCTCCGAGCTAGGCTCTGGAGACCACGCCCTAAACTCGTCCAGATTCCCGTCCAGATTTGACAGGGCTCCGGTATATCGTAGATTGTCGAAGATTCCTCCGTCGGAACTCGGCGAAATTTTGCATGGCTGTTGTAGACATAATTCTGCACTATTCCACTAAAGCAATCGTCAAACCGATGCTCGAGGAGGCGGTGACGGCAGATACAAGTTCGCTGTCCAGAAAAACAGCACGGCCGCCCGAGGGCAATGTTGATGTTGAGCCCTCGAGCTCCATGGAGGATTCCTCTATGATCATGATAGAGATCGGAGTTGATGTTGATGAAGGCCCCCATCCGAACATGACGATCGGAGATGGAGCGCGGTCCTCAGTCGAGCCAATGTGACCAGTCGAGCCAGCGACGAAGATGCTGGCGTCGCAGTTGACCTGCGGGCGAGCCATTGATCCTTTTGCCGATCACACAGCGGAACTCTCAATGAAAGCACCAATTTTTTTTCGGTGTCAAAACCGGCGGATCTCGGGTAGGGGGTCCGGAACTGTGCGTCTAAGGCTAATGGTAACAGGAGGCGGGGGGACACGATGTTTACCCAGGTTCGGGCCCTCTCGATGGAGGTAATACCCTACTTCCTGCTTGGTTGATCTTGATGATATGAGTATTACAAGAGTTGATCTACCACGAGATCATAGAGGCTAAACCCTAGAAGCTAGCCTATGATGATTATGATTGTTTTTATATATCCTCTCTCGACTAGCCTGGCCTCGGTTTATATAATGCACCAGAGGCCTAGGATAACAAGAGTCCTAGACGAATACGCCGGTGGGGAGGAGTCCTTGTCTTGATCGCGAAGTCTTGTGGAATCTTCCTTGTATGCGGCAGCTTTCCGAACTGGGCCATGAGTATATGGCCATGGGGGTCCTCGGCCCAATCTAACAGATCGGGAGATGACGTGGTGAGTACCCCCTAGTCCAGGACACCGTCAACGGGCCCAAGATGTCCAGCCCCCAGACTGCGAACGGCCACGTGAGCGGAATGGTCTGGAGGCCCTGAGCCGGCTGATGAATTTGCTTGGCGTGGAACTAGCAGGCTTCGCAGGACTTCACCAGCTCAGCTGCGTCGTTGAGCGCAGTGGGCCAGTAGAACCCACTGCAGAATACTTTGCCGACGAGGGTCCGTGATGATGAGTGGTGTCCGTAGTCCCCGTCATTTATGTCAGTTAGCAGCTCCTTTCCTTGGTCACTGGAAATGCAGCGCACCGAAACATCGTTTGGCCGCTTCCTGTACAACTCACCGTCCTAGATGCAGTACGCCGTGGCTTGCCGAACCACAAGCTCTGCATCCTCCTCCTTCTCTGGCAGCGCCCCTTGCATCAGATATTCCTTGAATTCCTTGGTCTAGCATGCCTCCTGAGGTTCGAGCGCCAAGAGCAAGCGAGCTCCTGAGGTCGGGCCACAGGCCGAGGCTCTTGTGGCAGGAGGCTGTGGGAGCTCCTCCCGAGGCTGAGCTGTGCTTGAAAGTGGTGGTGTCGCCGATGGCTTGAAGAGCCGTTCCTCGAAGACACCGGGCTCTTGTGGCTGCCGCTTGGATGCTCTCTTGGCGATGTCATCGGCTTCCTTGTTGGTGCCCCGGGGCGCGTGCTGCAGCTCCAGGCCCAAGAATTGCTTCTCCATCTTGCGCACCTCCGCGAGGTATGCCTCCATATGCTCGTCCTTTGGCTCGTATACTTTGTTGGAGAAGTTTACGAGGAGCTGCGAGTCGCCTCTAACGGTGAGGCGCTTCACCCCCAGAGCTGCAGCGGCCTTCAGGCCAGCTATGAGGCCCTCGTATTCCGTGATGTTGTTGGAGACCTTCTCGCCCTGCTAAAAGCAGAGCTGCACGGCGTAGTAGAGCTTATCCTGAGTGGGTGAGATGAGTACTGCTCCAGCCCCTGCACCCTGGTGCGCGAAGGCGCCATCGAAGTACATGACCCAACCGTCTGGTGCCTCACTTCCTGGCGAGGTGGACCAGTCTTTGCCTACTTCAAGTGTCGGGACGTCCGTCCATTCCGCCACAAAATCAGCGTGCGCGACTCCCTTGATGACCCTGGTAGTGCTGAACTCTAACTGGAATGCTTGCAGCTCCATATTCCACTCGGCGGCCCTCCCAGCAGAATTGGGGCTCCTGAGCACCCTCTCCAATGGGTAGGCTGAGACGACCATGATGGGGTGGCCCTGGAAGTAGTGCCGCAGCTTGCGCGAGGCCACCAAGGGTGCGAGCAGGAGCTTCTGAGGCATGGGATATCGTGCCCTTGTGTCCCGCAACACCGTGCTGACAAAATACACCGGGTGCTCGACAAGGGCTGGCGCGTTGGTGAGGCTTGTGTCTTGCGGGGGCCCGAACGTCTCCTGAGGTGGTGAAACTCCTGGTTCTTGGTCGCTTGCGGGGGTTTCTGTGACGTTGTCCTGCCGAGCTTGGTCTTCCATTGACGCCACTGCGGCTCCCGCGGCGCCTTCCTGATCTTGCGTCATTTCAGTTGTAGCTTGGCGCAGTGCGCCCTTGGCTTGGTGCTCCTCTCGAAGCGCCACCAGTGCTGTGCTGGCAAAGTACGGGGTAGCGGCCAGGTAGAGCACCAGGGGCTCGAGAGGCCGTGGCGCCACCATCACTGGTGGGCGAGTCAGGTATCTCTTGAGGTCTTGGAAGGCTTGGTCGGCCTCTGGGGTCCACTCGAACGGGCCTTTCTTCTTCATCAGCTTGAAGAAGGGCAAGGCGCGTTCCCCTAGCTTGGAGATGAAGCGTCCCAATGCAGTCACCCGACCGACCAGCTTCTGCATTTCTCTGAGGGTCTGCGGTGGGCTCATGTCCTCAATGGCGTTGATCTTCTCCGGCTTCGCCTCGATCCCTCTGTGGGACACGAGGAATCCCAGCAACTTGCCAGAAGCGACACCGAACACACACTTCTCCGGGTTAAGCCGCAAGTTCACCTGGCGCAGGCTCTTGAAGGTCTCTTCCAGGTCTTGGATCAGGGTCCTCACCTCCCGAGATTTCACCATGATGTCGTCGACATAGGCCTCCGTGTTTTTTCGAGCTGTCGCCCTAAGGCGATGTGCATCAGTCGCTGAAAGGTCGCGCCCGCGTTGCGCAGCCCGAAGGGCATGCAGGTGTAGCAGTACACCCCACACGGGGTCAGGAAGGTTGTCTTCTCTACATCTTCCACCGCCATCTTGATCTGGTGATACCCCGAGAACGCATCGAGGAAGCACAGCAAGTCGCGCTCAGCGGTGGAGTCGACGATCTGGTCGATGCGTGGGAGGGGGAAAGGATCTTGGGGCAGGCTTTGTTAAGATTGGTGAAGTCGACGCACATCCGCTCCTTCCCGCCTTTCTTTGGCTCTACGACGGGGTTCGGCAGCCACTCGGGATACCGAACCTCGCGTATGGCTCCCGCGGCCTCCAACTTGCGGGTCTCCTCGACAATGAAGGCTTGCTTCTCCGTGGATTGCCGTCTCGCCCGCTGCTTGACAGGGCGCACGTTGGGGCACACCCTTAAGTGATGCTGAATCACCTCGCTCGGAACCCCTACCAGCTGATTGGGCTCCCATGCGAATATGTCCTTGTTTGCCCGCAAGAACTTCACCAACGCCTCTTCTTGGATGGAGTTGAGGCCGGCGCCTATGGTGAAGGTGGCTCCTGAGGACCCGTCCTCGTCGACCGGCACCTGCTTGGTTTCTGCCTTGTCTTGGGTGAACAGCTTCTTCTTCTTGGTAGGTGCGGCCTCCTTGGCCTCGGGGGTACCGGTGCTAGAGGGTTGCGCCGCCGCTGCGGTCTTGAAGGCAAGTTTGAGTGCCATCACGGCCTCCTTGGTGTCCCCCTTGATGGTGAGGACACCTTTGCTTCTAGGCATCTTCGTGAGGTTATAGGCCGGATGAGTCGCCGCCATGAACTGGGCCAGAGCTGGGTACCCGAGGATGGCGTTGTACGGGAGGCCGATGCGGGCGATGTCAAAGTCGACCAGCTTGGTGCGGTAGTTGTCGCGTGTGCCGAACGTGACGGGAAGGCGGATCTGCCCCAGGGAGTGGGCAGCGCCGCCACCAACTCCTGAGAAAGGCTTGCTAAGGCTGAGCCGCTCAAGTGGCACGTGGAGAAGGCTGAAGGCCTCCACGGAGAGCAAGTTGAGGCCGGCACCGCCGTCAATGAGGGTCTTGGTAACAGCCACGTTGCAGATGGTGGGCGTGCAGAGCATTGGGAGCATGCCCGAGCCGGCGGTGGAGTCAGGGTGGCCTTCTGAGCCGAAGGTGAGGTCGGCCTCTGGCGCAGCCCAACCCGGCGGAGCCCCGTGGCGCTTGGAAGCGGCACCAATCTGGCGGAGGAACGGCTTGACGTGGCGGTCTGAAGGAGGTTCTTGAGAGCCGCCCAACAGGGCCACGACTGCATGGTGCGCCGGTACTGCGCAGCGAGCAGTGAAGAGGTCGCGGAGTTCCCCCCATGATGGCACCGTGGACCCAGGGAGGTTGAGCAGCCAGGCAAGTGGCTCGCCGGCGAGGGCCATGCGAAGCTAGTTGGCCATGACCTTGTCGTCACCTCCGGCCTCGAGGACGGCCTCCTCGTACGCCAACAGGAAAGCTGATGGGTCCGCCGCACCGTCGTAGCGCGGCGGCATCTCCGGCCTGAACTTGGGTGGCCATCACACCTGCCGCAGGGCGGTGGCCAGGGCTCGGAGCCCCCCAGCCCAGTCGAGCGCCGGCCGCTCGAGCAGGTGGCGGGGCACCTGCCATGGGGGCGAAGTGCGGTGGAGCGGAGCGTAGATCGACGGAAGGGGAGCTACGGCGCACCTCTACCTGGCGCGCCAAATGTCGGATCTGGGGTTTTGGCAAAACCCTTAAGGTTCGAACTCTGGGGTGCGCGTGAAGTTCTTTCCCTCCTACTAATTCACGCCCTAGCTCGTTAAGATCTTGCGGACGAACTCGACGAACTCACAACACAAGAGACACAAGGTTTGTACTGGTTCGGGCCACCGTTGTGGTGTAATACCCTACTCCAGTGTGTGGTGGTGGATTGCCTCTTGGGCAATTGTGAGGCCCGGATAATTAGCCTACAGTAATCCCACGTTAATGATGCCACGTCACCACGGTTACTGTTGTTAGTCTCGCGTTAGTTCAAAACGATTCAAATTCAAATTTAAGTTAAAGGCAAACCACAAAAGTTTTCAAATATTAAAACAAAAATGTTCGAAATGCGGCATATAAATCATAGGTAATTGTGGTGGAGAAATCATATTTTTATAAAATAGTAGATGGACTAAATTAATTAACACATCATTACAACAAATAATTAAATGCCCTTTAATTAATAAACAAATACAACGTACTTATTTAATGTGCCAAATTATATATGATAGAGATATAGTTAATAATATTAATTTAGTTTTAACTTTTGTATTTCATAACACTTGAATAAATATAAAAACAGAAAAGAGAAAATAAATAAAAACTAAAGCAAAATAAGTAAAAGGAAAAAAAAAAGAAGCCCCCCTCCCCGCTGGGCCTTGGCCTAGATGGCCAAGCGGCCCAGCCAAACTGCCCAGCCGGCCACCCCATGGCCTATATGGCCTCACCCACCTAACCCTAACCCGGTCCACCCGCTCACTCGATTCCCCATCGCTCCCCTTGTCCCCTCACCCGCGCCGCCACACGCACGCGCACTCAGTGGAGCGGACACCCGAGCCGCCGCTCCCCTGAGGCCGCCGCCCGCCGGCCGAGCACCGCCACCCCCAGCCTCCTCCTCGCGGCTCCCAACCTCCTGCACCGCATCCCCATCTTCCTCCCCACCGGACTGCGCCCGCCTCCGCGACGCCACGACGCCGCCCCGTCGTCCTCGTCTCCTCCTCGCCGGACGCGACCTCGGCTCCTCCCCGAGCCCACTGCCAGTTCCCTACGGCCCCCTTGTGAGCTCCCCTTCTCCTGGCCCAGTCACCGCGAGACCGCACTGTCCTGCACGCGCACGCCGCGCCTATCCTGCTCCCTGCCGCGCGGCTCCTCCTTGTCACGACCAGTTTTCCAATAAAAATATTTATTGAGAAACCGATCCCTTTTACGGACCAGTAGAGAAGAATCCTCCTCACTGGTAGACAATTTCTTGATCACAGAAGAAAAACCAGGAGTACTAAATATAATACAAGGTTGAGCGGGGCTGCTCAACAATTTATTACAAGCACGCCGATAATACATATAGGCGGATAGGGTGGCATAACTACTGACTCACAATAAAAGGGTGATGGATATATCACAGTGAAGTGGGTGACATGACTCCTGAATCTAACAGCTCTTCGAGCGTCGGAGTGAGGTCGAGGATTCTTATTGTGGGTGGCGGAAGCGTATATAATACAAGTGACCAAAATCCAGGATCGCACGGAACCGACTGGGATTCCTCTAGGCGTCGGACTCACTATCAAACTCTTCATCCATGAGATCGCCTTCGTCAACATCTGGCCAAATCAACAAGCCAGGTGAGTACTATCAAAGTACTCGCAAGACAGTTCGGACATAAGATATAACAAATGTAAACATGATGCATATGAACAGATTAATAGAGCGCACTCAGACAATGAGATAGCAATGCATGGGAAATAAAAGGGAAGTCGGGCGGTAGTCCTCCCGAAATCCCAATGTAATACTGAAGGCCAATCGAGTGTCTGAATGACTCCTCGAAAGGATACAAATGAAATAACAATGCCGCAGTCGGGCGTCAAGGCGACACCACATAAAGGGCTTATAATGGAAAATAAATGACAGTGCGTGCCACAGTCGGACGTCTGAGCGACATCACGTAAAGGGCTTATATCAAAAGTAAATAACGAGCGTGCCACAGTCGGACGTCTGAGCGACATCACATAAAGGGCTTATATCGAAAGTAAATGACAAGAGTGCCACAGTCGGACGTCTGAGCGACATCACATAAAGGGCTTATATCAAAAGTAAATGACAAGAGTGCCACAGTCGGACGTCTGAGCGACATCACATAAAGGGCTTATATTTCACAACTTAATATCTCAGTAGCTCATGAATTTAAATCATTTCAAGGGAATATTCAGGTACGAGATAAATAAAAGGTTAGTCCATCCACAGGAATAACAATTCAACCGGGTTTACCACTCAAGCTTGTTCACCGGGGATTTACCACGGAGACTGACATAGGGACTGACATGGATATGGATATACTGGCCATGGTCCTTGACCATGGACACGATGACTCGGAAGGATTTGACTCTGCAGAGTTTGTACTATTTAACCACAGCCAACGGATTTCAGTAGTCACAAGGGACTAGTTCCGTTTACGGTGTTTTAGGAGAAACACATCTAACCAGTACACACCCATTCAACATTCCGATGCCAGGAATCACCCTCGGCAACGTTCAAGAAAAACTTTGAGACGGGGAGGCTACAACCTCGCGTAGCATGGGATCAAATTTATACCGCGCGCTCTAAGGGGTGCCCCCCTCTCGGTCCCAACCGGAAACACCCATGCCCCCTGACCGGATGACTGGCTTTAATCCAGGGCCATGGAACCCTCATCCCGGCCCCTCTATTTGGTGTGTACAAGGAAAGAGGTTAACAACTTACTAAACCGTATTCTTTGCAGAAAACATGTGGCAGCACGAAAGGGGAAGAACGGTAACGTGGCTCAGTCCACGTTAACGTCGGAGTTTATCGGATGACGTAAGACTGGCATGCTACAACAGTACCATCTTACTACCTTTCATGTCACCACATGATCAGGTCATCTCTCATCAAGGATCACAGTAACTTCGAACACACGGTTAGTTGCCTTGCATGCAACGTAATACTCACCGATGCTCATATGCCATGCACAAACCATTCAAGCAAACATGCAAAACACCTATCATATCAAAGGTTCAAACATGCTTGCCTGGTTCGGAGAAGTCGGAGTCTAGCTCGGCGAAGTTCGCGGCTCCGTCACCTCCTCCGGAACCTACGGTATAACGAAACCGTACACTAACGTGAAAATCGTTGCGTGCATAAAAATTGTTCCAAATTTTTTCCAAATAAATACTATAAAAAACTAGACAAAAATACAAGACTGACAGAAAAAGAATCAATCAAAAATCATCTTTTATTAAAAAGATATAAGGGTTTTAGTCCAAGGACTGATCTGTGATGAAACAGAAAAGATCCAGGGACTTGTTTGAGAAAACAGAAAACGGTTCGGAAGAAATGCGCCAGCCCAAAGAGAAAACGCATTTTGCCCGAAGGCGCTTTCAGAAAACGGTTCGAGGGGGGAAAGAAGAGAGGCTGACGGGGGGGTCCCACCCGCCAGGTTTAAAACTCCCAACGGAGCTCGCCGGCGCCCGAAGGCTGCGGTGGTCGCCGGCGTTGAACCACGGCGAGGCAGAGAGATCGGAGGGTACCAAAGGTTCAGGGTGTTCTTCCGCGTCGGTGGGTGGTGGACTTGGCCGTCGGAGAGCACCACGTCGACGGCGACACTTTCTCCGGCGGACGGTGGTTCGGGCGATGGTGGAGTACTCCGGTGGGTGCTGCAAACTCCAAATTGATGCGCGGGTCAGAAGAGTGGATGCATAGGAGGCTACTGGCAAGAGCTGAGGGGTAGGGGTGCACGCACGGGGGTGAATCGAGCTGGATCCCGAAGCGGGTCGCGGCGGCCGGAGTTGGGGAAGAAGACTCCCTCGGAGTTCTTCCAGTGGCTGGGCGTGGTATTGGTGGTGTGTAGAGGTGGTGCGGGTTCGAGTTCGAGCTCGGGGCCTCCTTTTATAGGCGATCCGAGGGGGTGGCCGTGAACGGGATAGCTCCGGCGAGCGATTACGGCGAGGCAGAGGTTGGGCAGGGGGTTTAGGCGGCTAGGCACCATCAGGGAGGATCACTGGTGCCGTTCCCCCGCTAAACCTCGGTCGGGCTAGGCGTAATGCGCCGATCCTCGACGGGACGGCCGTACGGGCACGGCGGCGGCAGGGAGCGCGCTCCGCGCCTACCAGTTCACGACGACGGACTGCAGCGTGCACGGGTGAGTGGATGGCCACGCGGTGGCCTCTGGTGGCTTGGGCGGCGCTGGACGGCGCCGTCCACCGCTGCGCCTCTCTGGCAGCCGCAAAGGGCCGCTGCTGCCGTCGCTCACGGGGTGGCGCACCTCCTCCTGCTCGTCGCCGACGCCCGCAAGCCTCCAGGCGATCGTGCGGCGCAGGGATAAGAAGGAAGCACAGGGCGCACGGCGCCACCGCGGCTACTGGCGAGATCGAGAAGGGTTCTGAAGAAAACGACAGTGGCTCACTGAAACTGTATCTCTGAATTTCTGAACTTGACAGTAACAGTGCCCTTCAGGTGTTCGACGAAATGATTTGGCATGAAGAAAATTTTTCTGGAGCTGGGACTTGGTGAGGTGACCTCTCAATGCATCCAGAGGCTGCCTGAATTTTCTCAGATTTTTAGGAGGAGAAAACAATTGAATTTCATCAAATTTGGCAAATATGGTCCAAACTTGCAGCAAGCACAATTTGAAATTTTGAACTGGAGACCAGTGGATCATCATGGATCTTGGTTGAGGGCTCTAAGGACTAGCCAGGGAAAATGGTTTGGAGGCAAAACTCAAAGGAGAAAAGGTAGTTCCTTTGTAAATCTCCAAGAGCCAAAGTAGAAGGCAGAAAATATTTTTGATAAGAAATAAATGGAAGAAAATCATGGGGAGGTTCAACTTGCTGGATTTGAAGTATATCTTGACACAAAGATGGGAGATGGCTTTTGGGAGGGGATTTCCACTCATGTCATGGCAAGAGGAGATTTTTGAAAAGGGAAAAGATCACTCCAAATGCCATAGGGCTATTTAAAAAGATTTTCAAAAAATTTCCCAAATGAAAAACATTTGTGTTGAGTCCAACATAAGATGGAAAAACCTCCAAGACCAAAAATCAAGTCTTGGGTGAATCCAAACAAAATACTTGTCATAAAAGAAATTTTTGAGAGGGAGAGTTCTTTAGAAGAAAATTTTAAATAACCTCCCTCAAATCAAATAAAAGTTTGAAAAAGCCAATTAAAAATTTTGGGTGTCACAACACCTACCCCCTTAGGAAAAATCTCGTCCCCGAGATTTCAGCTGATCCTCAAATAGATGTGGGTACTCTGCCTGAAGAAAATCCTCTCTCTCCCATGTTGCTTCATCCTCGGTGTGATTGCTCCACTGAACCTTGAAAATTTTGTTGTTTTCTGACGGGTCCTCCTTTCAGACTCTTCCAATATCTTTACTGGCCGCTCTCTGTAGGTGAGGTCTGGTTGCACATCAATGCTCTCATGAGATACATGCTTCTCCGGGTTGCTCACACATTTCCTCAACTGTGAGACGTGGAACACGTCGTGGACGTCTGACAGCTCTTTGGGTAGGTCTAGCTGGTAGGCTACTGTGCCTCTTCGTGCAACTATACAGAAGGGTCCAATAAATCTCGGGGCTAGCTTCCCTTTAATTTTGAACCGTTGCAGGCCTCGCATAGGAGACACTCGTAGGTATACGTAATCACCGGGTTCAAAGCTGACCTCACGATGTTTTCGATCGTAATAGCTCTTTTGTCGGCTTTGAGCTGTCTTGAGTCTGTCCCTGATCTGTTTAACTTTCTCCTCGGCTTCCTTGAGCATGTCTGGGCCGAAGATACGACTGTCACCTGTTTCTGACCAATTTAGTGGGGTACGACATCTCCGCCCGTACAATGCTTCAAAAGGTGCCATTTGTAGGCTGGCTTGGTAACTGTTGTTGTAAGCAAACTCGGCATACGGCAAACTTTCTTCCCAACTGGATCCATAGGTGAGCACACAGGCTCTCAGCATGTCCTCTAGGATTTGGTTCACGCGTTCCGTTTGTCCATCAGTCTGAGGGTGGTACGCTGTACTGAATGCTAGTTGCGTGCCCAGAGCTTGTTGTAAGTGATCCCAAAATTTAGAGACAAATTGAGTGCCTCGGTCGGATATTATAGTCTTTGGGACTCCATGCAGACAAACTATACGGGAGAGATAAAGCTTAGCTAGCCTTTGAGTGGAGTAGGTCGTCTTCACGGGAATGAAATGTGCTACCTTGGTTAGCCTATCTGTGATGACCCATATGGCATCATTTCCGCGTTGTGATCGAGGTAGTCCGACGATGAAGTCCATTCCAATTTCATCCCATTTCCACTCAGGTATCCTGTTTGGCTGTAGTAGCCCTGCTGGCTTTTGATGCTCGGCTTTTATGCGCTGACATGAATCGCAACAAGCAATGAATGCGGCTATATCCCTTTTCATACCGTGCCACCAAAATCTTTCCTGAATGTCTTTGTACATTTTGGTTCCTCCAGGGTGGATCGAATATGGGGCGGTGTGGCTTTCGGTTAGGATTTGTTGCTTGAGTTCCTCAATGTTTGGTACGCAAAGTCTGTCCCCGTACCATAATATTCCCTCATTGTCTGTGACGAACTCTGAAGCCTTGCCAAGGCTCATTTTCCTCTTTATACCTTCGATGCTGGGATGTCCCTGCTGAGCCTTCTTAATTTGTTCCATTAGGGTGGGTTGTATCTCCAGATTTGATACGTTGCCCTCAGAGACTAACACCATGTTGAGTCTAGCGAACTCCTGCTGAAACTCAGGCCTCAAGTTCTGTGGACTGTCGTTGCCCGGGCTGGGGTTCCGACTAAGAGCATCTGCCACTACATTTGCTTTCCCTGGATGGTAGTGAATGCCGACATCATAGTCCTTGACCAATTCCAACCAGCGTCGTTGTCGTAAATTTAGCTCTGGTTGTGTGAAAATATATTTAAGGCTCTTATGGTCCGTATATATTTCACAACGATTTCCCAACAGAAAGTGCCTCCACTCTTTGAGTGCATGGATGACTGCTGCTAGCTCCAAGTCATGAGTAGGATAATTTTCCTCATGCTTCCGTAGTTGCCTGGAAGCATACGCGACAACTTTGCCGTCCTGCATCAATACGCACCCGAGGCCCTTCCGGGATGCGTCACAATACACTTCAAAACTCTTGTGTATGTCTGGCACAATCAAAACCGGTGCTGTTGTTAGTTTCTTCTTGAGCTCTTGGAAGCTTTTCTCGCACGCTTCCGTCCATACAAATTTCTTGTCTTTCTTGAGCAACTGTGTCATTGGTTTTGCCACAGTGGAGAATCCTTCAATAAATCTTCGGTAATATCCAGCCATTCCTAGGAAACTCCGTACATCAGTTACGTTGGCTGGTGGTTTCCAGTCAAGTATGGCTTTGACTTTTTCTGGGTCTACGGCCACGCCTTCTTGGGTCAATATATGGCCTAGAAAACCAACTTGTCTTAGCCAAAATTCACACTTGCTAAATTTGGCGTACAATTGATGTTTCCTTAATTCTCCCAATACAATTCTGAGATGTTCAGCATGTTCTTCTGGTGTCCTTGAGTATACCAGAATATCATCAATGAACACCACAACAAATTTGTCCATAAATTTCATAAACACTTTGTTCATGAGGTGGACGAAATATGCGGGGGCGTTCGTCAGTCCAAACGGCATTACTGTGAACTCATATAATCCGTATCTGGAGGTGAATGCTGTCTTAGGGATATCTTCTGTCCGTACTTTTAATTGATGATATCCCGATCTTAAATCAATTTTTGAGAACACCTTGGCTTGTGCGAGCTGGTCAAACAAATCATTTATCCGTGGCATCGGATATTTGTTTTTGATGGTGACCATATTGAGAGCTCGATAGTCTATACACAATCTCAGTGTCCCATCCTTTTTCTTGGCGAATAATACTGGTGAACCCCATGGTGAGGAGCTGGCTCGAATAAATCCTTTGTCCAGTAATTCCTTTATTTGCTTCTTCAATTCTACCAACTCGGATGGTGCCATTCTATAAGGTTTCTTATAGATGGGGGTGGTGCCAGGTGCTAGTTCAATGCTGAACTCTATCTCTCGGTCTGGTGGCATGCCTGGTAGTTCTTCAGGAAATACGTCGGGAAATTCGCACACCACTGGAACTTTTCTCAGTTTTGAAATGTCCACTTTGTTCAGCTTTGGTTGCCGTGACCGTGGTCTCTCTTGAGCTGTAACTTTTATTGTCTTGCCGTGATGATGAGTGAGAATCACAGTCCGATTGAAACAGTCAATAAATCCCTTGTTGGTGGTCAACCAGTCCATCCCTAGGATAACATCCAGTCCTTTATTTTCCAACACGATGAGATTAGCCTGAAACTTTAGTCCTTCGAATTCAATAATCACTCCTTGGCAGTAACTCTGAGTGATCTGCTTATTCCCGGGGGACTTGATAATCATAGATTTTTCCAAAGGAAGTATCGGAAAACCATGTTGCAAAACAAAACTCTTCGAAATGAACGAGTGAGAAGCTCCAGAATCAAACAAAACCGTGGCAGGTACTGTGTTGACAGGGAACGTACCGAGTACGATGTCTGGGGCATTCTGTGCTTCTTCCTTGGTCACATGGTTCAGGTGACCCTTCCTGTGATTGTTGTTGGGATTGAAATTGTTACGCTTGGGGGCTGGATTGTTCCCACCATTGTTCGGCTTGGGGGCCGAGTTCCTTGGTTTTGGGCACTGTTTGGCATAGTGCCCTTCCTCTCCACAAGCATAGCAAGTGACCCCTGGACGGTATGTAAAGTCCTTGTCCCTTGAATGAAACTGTCTGGTTGGCCTTAGAGCAGTAGTCGTGGATTTTCTCGCTTCATTCCTCTGAACATCAGTCTTGCTTCGGTTGTTGCGAGCAAGAGTCGTCTTGTCCCTTTTTCGCTTACGAATATCCTCCAGACTGCGGCGCTCATTCTCCAAAGTAATGGCCTTGTCAACCAGAGTTTTGAAATCTGGGAAAGTGTGTACGACCAGTTGGCATTTTAGTGCTGGCGCCAGGCCGTCCAAAATTTTTCCATCCTTTTGTTCTCAGTCATATGCTCATCGTAGGCATAACGAGATAGCTGGGTAAACTGACTGTTGTATTCCGTCACTGTCATGCCTCTCTGCTTGAGGTCATCAAATTCTCTTTTCTTGATTTTTATGATGCTCCTGGGGATGTGTGCCCCACGAAAGCCTTCCTTAAACTCTTCCCAGGTGATGTTATGTTCACTGGGATGCATGTGTAGGAAGTTCTCCCACCATGCTGCAGCTGCTCCAGTGAGGTAGTGAGGTGCATAAAGCACCTTCTCATGATCAGAACATTGAGCAATAATCAACTTTCTTTCGATGTCTCGAAGCCAATCATCGGCTTCAAGCGGCCTATCAGTGTGAGCAAACGTTGGAGGGCGTGTCTTCTGCAGTTCAGACAACTTGGAGTGTGGTTGGTATGGCTCACGGTGATTTCCCATATTGATGACGTGATTCATCATTTCTTGGTGTTGCTGTTGGCTTTGTTCGAAAAGGCGGCATACTTGAGATAAGGCTGCCTCGCTGTCCTGTTGACTAGACTGCCCCTGAGTGAAGTTGTTGCTTGTCTGTGTTCCATAAACTTCTTCTGGTGGATTTGGCATGGAACGAGTCCACGGACGAGACATTTTCCACTCTGGGGTATTATTTTGCAAAACTCATGAGAAGAACTGTGTGGCACAAGGAAAATTTTGCAAAGACGAAAACTTTAAAAGACCTCAAGATTTTCAAGAACATAATTGATTGCGCACGGAGAAGGACTGCTTAGCACATATCTTACACGCGATACGCAAACATACGATACATCACTCAGGATGTGCGTACACACTCCTGACATGTTATTTAGGCTAGCACACTCCTCCGGATCCTACATGATGCGCACACAACTACTACAAACTTAAGTACATATAAAACATATCATACATGCAGACACATCGCGCGGCGACTAGGCGCACTCAGTCGGAGATGGTGAAGATGTCCTTCCCCTTGCCGAGGGTAAGACCCAGCGGTGCAGGAGACTCAACCTCCACCTCCTCCCTAATAGGCTCCAGGCGCGTAGCACTGCGCTGAGGTGATGGCGCGGGTGCGACAGGCGGTAGTGTGGGTGCGGCAGGCGGTGCAGCTCTGACTGGAGTAGGAGCAATGACCCGGTCGAACTCCTCAGTGGTAGGCAGACGGCGAGCGGTGGCCAAAATGGCAGGTGAATAGGATGCTGAGGACGAGACGAACGTCAGTGGCGGTGCCATGTGGAGAAGCTCCCTCCTGTTGGCAGAACAGCCCCGAACTAAGTCCATGCGGGCAGCCACAAGATCGTCCACGAGGTTGTCGAAAGCTTCCTCCAGAGCTTTGAGATACTCAACAAGCATCTCGATAGCTTCATCTCGCTCTCCCCTATGGCAGGCGAATGCATAGTGACAAGTATATGGCACATGGCATGGGAGGTAGCGGTAGCGACGAGTCCTCATCGAAGGAAGAATATCCCGAAGGCGAGCTATCGCCTCACGGGCGGCCATCTGCATGGCATGCCTCTCCGTAGGCATGGCCCTTCCCACAAAACGGAAGTGGCGAGACGCAGAACGTCCTCCCTTGAATTGCACCACGGCCTGGTGCATAGACACGTCGTCGCTGAGCTTGTGCTGGTAAAGCGTGAACTCCGGACGAGTCGCTGGCCCGATCGTGAGCTTGGTGATGGAGACGAGGAGTTTGACAAACCCCTCGGGCACATTAGTGAACACCCGAGTCTCGCAGTCGCTGCCAGCCATCTACAAAAGTAGGCAAAAATTCTGAGTAGTCAAATCATAAATTTATGATGACCAACAGAAAATAGCTACATTTGCAAAATGCTGAAAAAGCACTAAAGACGCTAATAACCAATTAGCGATCGCACCTAGTGGCTTCCTACAGTCAGCCTGGCTCTGATACCAAGCTTGTCACGACCGGTTTTCCAATAAAAATATTTATTGAGAAACCGATCCCTTTTACGGACCAGTAGAGAAGAATCCTTCTCACTGGTAGACAATTTCTTGATCACAGAAGAAAAACCAGGAGTACTAAATATAATACAAGGTTGAGCGGAGACTGCTCAACAATTTATTACAAGCACGCCGATATTACACATAAAGGCGGATAGGGTGGCATAACTACTGGCTCACAATAAAAGCGGTGGTGGATATGTCACAGTGAAGCGGGTGACATGACTCCTGAATCTACCAGCTCTTCGAGCGTCGGAGTGAGGCTCGAGGATTCTTATTGTGGGTGGCGGAAGCGTATATAATACAAGTGACCAATATCCAGGATCGCACGGGACTGACTGGGATTCCTCTAGGCGTGGGACTCACTATCAAACTCTTCATCCATGAGATCGCCTTCGTCAACATCTGGCCAAATCAACAAGCCAGGTGAGTACTATGAAAGTACTCGCAAGACAGTTCGGACATAAGATATAACAAATGTAAACATGATGCATATGAACAGATTAATAAAGCGCACTCAGACAATGAGATAGCAATGCATGGGAAATAAAAGGGAAGTCGGGCGGTAGTCCTCCCGAAATCCCAATGTAATACTGAAGGCCAATCGAGTGTCTGAATGACTCCTCGAAAGGATATAAATGAAATAACAATGCCGCAGTCGGGCGTCAAGGCGACACCACATAAAGGGCTTATAATGGAATATAACTGACAGTGCGTGCCACAGTCGGACATCTGAGCGACATCACGTAAAGGGCTTATATCGAAAGTAAATAACGGGCGTGCCACAGTCGGACGTCTGAGCGACATCACATAAAGGGCTTATATTGAAAGTAAATGACAAGAGTGCCACAGTGGGACGTCTAAGCGACATCACATAAAGGGCTTATATTGAAAGTAAAAGACAAGAGTGCCGCAGTCGGACGTCTAAGCGACATCACATAAAGGGCTTATATTTCATAACTTAATATTTCAGTAGCTCATGAATTTAAATCATTGCATGGGAATATTCAGATACGAGATAAATAAAAGGTTAGTCCATCCACAGGAATAACAATTCAACCGGGTTTACCACTCAAGCTTGTTCACCGGGGATCTACCACGAAGGTTGACATAGGGACTGACATGGATATGGATATACTGGCCATGGTCCTTGACCTTGGACATGATGACTCAGAAGGATTTGACTCTGCAGAGTTTGTACTATTTAACCACAGCCAACGGATTTCCGTAGTCACAAGGGACTAGTTCCGTTTACGGTGTTTTAGGCGAAACACATCTAACCAGTACACACCCATTCAACATTCCGATGCCAGGAATCACCCTCGGCAACGTTCAAGAAAAACTTTGAGACGGGGAGGCTACAACCTCGCGTAGCATGGGATCAAATTTATACCACGCGCTCTAAGAGGTGCCCCCCTCTCGGTCCCAACCGGAAACACCCATGCCCCCTGACCGGATGACTGGCTATAATCCAGGGCCATGGAACCCTCATCCCGGCCCCTCTATTTGGTGTGTACAAGGAAAGAGGTTAACAACTTACTAAACCGTATTCTTTGCAGAAAACATGTGGCAGCACGAAAGGGGAAGAACGGTAACGTGGCTCAGTCCACGTTAACGTCGGAGTTTAACGGATGACGTAAGACTGGCATGCTACAACAATACCATCTTACTGCCTTTCATGTCACCACATGATCAGGTCATCTCTCATCAGAGATCACAGTAACTTCGGAACACCGGGTTAGTTGCCTTGCATGCAACGTAATACTCACCGATGCTCATATGCCATGCACAAACCATTCAAGCAAACATGCAAAACACCTATCATATCAAAGGTTCAAACATGCTTGCCTGGTTCGGAGAAGTCGGAGTCTAGCTCGGCGAAGTTCGCGGCTCCGTCACCTCCTCCGGAACCTACGGTATAACGAAACCGTACACTAACGTGAAAATCGTAGCGTGCATAAAAATTGTTCCAAAAATTTTCCAAATAAATACTATAAAAAACTAGACAAAAATACAAGACTGACAGAAAAAGAATCAATCAAAAATCATCTTTTATTAAAAAGATATAAGGGTTTTAGTCCAGGGACTGATCTGTGATGAAACAGAAAAGATCCAGGGACTTGTTTGAGAAAATAGAAAACGGTTCGGAATGAAATGCGCCAGCCCAAAGAGAAAACGCACTTTGCCCGAAGGCGCTATCAGAAAACGGTTCGAGGGGGGAAAAGGAAGAGAGGCTGACGGGGGGGTCCCACCCGTCAGGTTTAAAACTCCAACGGAGCTCGCTGGCGCCCGAAGGCTGCGGTGGTCGCTGGTGTTGAATCACGGCGAGGCGGAGAGATCGGAGGGTACCAATAGGTTCAGGTTGTTCTTCCGCGTCGGTGGGTGGTGGACTTGGCCGTCGGAGAGCACCACGTCAGCGGCGACACTTTCTTCGGCGGACGGTGGTTCGGGCGATGGTGGAGTACTCCGGTGGGTGCTGCAAGCTCCAAATTGATGCGCGGGTCAGAAGAGTGGATGCATTTGGAGACTACTGGCAAGAGCCGAGGGGTAGGGGTGCACGCACGGGAGTGAATCGCGCTGGATCCCGAAGCGGGTCGAGGCGGCCGGAGTTGGGGAAGAAGACTCCCTCGGGGCTCTTCCAGTGGCTTGGCGTGGTATTGGTGGTGTGTAGAGGTGGTGTGGGTTCGAGCTCGAGCTCGGGGCCTCCTTTTATAGGCGATCCGAGGGGGTGGCCGTGAACGGGATAGCTCCGGCGAGCGATTACGGCGAGGCAGAGGTTGGGCAGGGGGTTTAGGCGGCTAGGCACCATCAGGGAGGATCACTGGTGCCGTTCCCCCGCTAAACCTCGGTCGGGCTAGGCGTAATGCGCCGATCCTCGACGGGACGGCCGTACGGGCACGGCGGCGGCAGGGAGCGCGCTCCGCGCCTACCAGTTCACGACGACGGACTGCAGCGTGCACGGGTGAGTGGATGGCCACGCGGTGGCCTCTGGTGGCTTGGGCGGCGCTGGACGGCGCCGTCCAACGCTGCGCCTCTCTCTGGCAGCCGCAAAGGGCGCTGCTGCCGTCGCTCACGGGGTGGCGCACCTCCTCCTGCTCGTCGCCGACGCCCGCAAACCTACAGGCGATCGTGCGGCGCAGGGATAAGAAGGAAGCACAGGGCGCACGGCGCCACCGCGGCTACTGGCGAGATCGAGAACGGGTTCTGAAGAAAACGACAGTGCTCACTGAAACTGTAACTCTGAACTTCTGAACTTGACAGTGACAGTGCCCTTCAGGTGTTCGACGAAATGATTTGGCATGAAGAAAATTTTTTCTGGAGCTGGGACTTGGTGAGGTGACCTCTCAATGCATCCAGAGGCTGCCTGAATTTTCTCAGATTTTTAGGAGGAGAAAACAGTTGAATTTTATCAAATTTGGCAAATCTGGTCCAAACTTGCAGCAAGCACAATTTGAAAATTTTGAACTGGAGACCAGTGGATCATCATGGATCTTGGTTGAGGGCTCTAAGGATTAGCCAGGGAAAACGGTTTGGAGGCAAAACTCCAAGGAGAAAAGATAGTTCCTTTGTAAATCTCCAAGAGCCAAAGTAGAAGGCAGAAATTATTTTCGATAAGAAATAAATGGAAGAAGAATCATGGGGAGGTTCAACTTGCTGGATTTGAAGTATAGCTTGACACAAAGATGGGAGATGGCTTTTGGGAGGGGATTCCCACTCATGTCATGGCAAGAGGGGATTTTTTGAAAGAGGAAAAGATCACTCCAAATGCCATAGGGCTATTTAAAAAGATCTTAAAAAAATTCCCAAATGAAAAACATTTGAGCCAACATGAGAAGAAAACCTCTAGGACGAAAGACCAAGTCTTGGATGAAATCAAACAAAAAATTTGTCATAAAAGAAATTTTTTGAGAGGGAGAGCTCTTTAGAAGAAAATTTTTAAATGACCTCCCTCAAATAAAATAAAAGTTTGAAAAAGCCAAATAAAATTTTTGGGTGTCACACTCCTTCGGCCTCCCTCCGCTTCTCTGCCTTCCACTCGCTCTGGTCGCGCCCTGGCAGCGCAGCGCGCCCTCGCGCCGGCCCGCGCCCTCCTGGCCTCGCCTCTGCCTCTCTGCGCGAGCATGCACCGCGTCGGCTCCGCTCTCTGCTGCCGCGGCTCACCCCCACTGTCGCGCCCCGCCTTGGCTCCCTGCCCTGCCATGGCCTGCCTCCCATCTCGCCTGCAGCCGGCGCCCAGCACGCCTCGCCGGCGCTGGCGCGAGCGCCTGCAGCGGCCGCCCGGGTTCGCCCATTAACGGGCGCCTGCCCGCTAACCCGCTAAGGCCCCCTGTGCCTATGACATGGGGGGCCACGCCCCAGAACGTTTAATAAAAAATAATTTAAAATAATAATAATAAAACCATTTATTACATAATTAATTAACCTAATTAATTATGTCTAATTAACCTAATTAACTAGGTTAATTAGTTGCCAGTCAATGGCATGTGGGCCTCCTATCCAGTTTGACCAGTCAAACTGTTGACTGGGTTGACCCAGTCCATGACAGGTGGGTCCTATTTGACCCTGTTGACCAGTCAACAATTGACTGGTCAAATGTTGACTGGACCCCCTTGACCCCACCTGCCAGCCACACATACATTCTGCTGGGTACAATTCTATGTACCCATAGCAATTTAACGTTCAATTTTCAAATTGAAATTATTTAGAAAATGTTTTCAAAAATTTAAAAATTAATATAAAATAATCCGTAATTCAGATGAAAATACTTTGTACATGAAAGTTGCTCAGAATTTCGAGACGAATCCGATTATGCAGTCCGTTTGTCCGCCACACATCCCTAGCATAGCGAACACGCAACTTTCGCCCTCCGGTTCATCTGCCCGAAAACGCGAAACACTAGGGATTCTTTCCCGGTTGTTTCCCCCCTTTGCCGGTATCACCTCCTACTGCGTTAGGGCACACCTGACACCGTTACTTGTCTTGTCATGCATCGTTATGCATCTCTTTGCATTGTATTCATTGTTTCTTCCTCCTCTTCTCTCCGGTAGACTACGAGACTAACGCCGCTGCTAGTGCCTCGATCGACTACTGTGTTGATGACCCCTCCTTCTTGCCAGAGCAACCAGCCAAGCCCCCCTTGATCACCAGATATCGCCTATTCCTTCTCTGTACTGCTTGCATTAGAGTAGTGTAGCATGTTACTGCTTTCGGTTAATCCTATTCTATTGCATAGCCTGTCATTGTTGCTACATTTGTTACCATTACCTGCAATCCTAAATGCAGAGTATAGGATGCTAGTATTCCATCAGTGGCCCTACACTCTTGTCCGTCTGCCATGCTATACTACTCGGCCGTGATCACTTCGGGAGGTGATCACGGGCATATGCTATATACTTTATACTGTTACATTACTTATGATACAGTTCGGATATGGGGGCTGAAGGGGCAGGTGGCTCCATCCCGGTAGAGGTGGGCCTGGGTTCCCGACGGCCCCCGACTGTTACTTTGTGGCGGAGCGACAGGGCAGGTTGAGACCACCTAGGAGAGAGGTGGGCCTGGCCCTGGTCGGCGTTCGCGGATACTTCAATTAACACGCTTAACGAGATCTTGGTATTTGAACTGAGTCTGGCCACTGGCCTATACGTACTAACGAACTACGCGGGAACAGTTATGGGCACTCGACGTCGTGGTATCAGCCGAAGCCTTCTTGACGTTAGCGACTGAGCGGGGCGCGCCAGATTGGACCGTAAGCCTGCACTTGTATTAAGGGGGCTAGGTCTGCTTCCGGCCGCCCTCGCAACATGCAGGTGTGCAATGGGCGATGGGCCCAGACCCCTGCGCCATAGGATTTAAACCGGCGTGCTGACCTCCCTGTTGTGCCTAGGTAGGGCTGCGACGTGTTGATCTTCCGAGGCCGGGCATGACCCAGGAAAGTGTGTCCGGCCAAATGGGATCGAGTGTGTTGGGTTATGTGGTGAACCCCTGCAGGGAAGTTTATCTATTCGAATGGCCGTGATCTTTGGTAACAGGACGACTTGGAGTTGTACCTTGACCTTATGACAACTAGAACTGGATACTTAATAAAACACACCCTTCCAAGTGCCAGATATAACCCCGTGATCGCTCTCACACAGGGCAACGAGGGAAGGGTCGCCGGGTAGGATTATGCTATGCGATGATACTTGGTGAACTTACCATCTACTCTCTTCTACATGCTGCAAGATGGAGGCTGCCAGAAGCATAGTCTTCAGTAGGATTAGCTATCCCCCTCTTATTCTGGCATTCTGCAGTTCAGTCCATCGATGTAGCCCCTTTACACAGATACCCATGCATATGTAGTGTATATCCTTGCTTGCGAGTACTTTGGATGAGTACTCACGATTGCTTTTCTACCTCTTTTCCCCCTTTCCTTTCCTCTCGGTTGTCGCAACCAGATGCTGGAGCCCATGAGCCAGACGCCACCGTCGACGATGACCCCTACTACACCGGAGGTGCCTACTACTACATGCAGGCCACTGACGACGACCAGGAGTAGTTTAGGAGGATCCCAGGTAGGAGGCATGCGCCTCTTTCGATCTGTGTACCAGTTTGTGCTAGCCATCTTATGGCAACTTGTTTAACTTATGTTTGTACTCCGATATTGTTGCTTCCGCTGACTAGGCTATGATCGAGCACTTGTATTCGAGCCCTCCAGGCCCCTGGCTTGTATTATGATGCTTGTATGACTTTTTTTTAGAGTTGTGTTGTGATATCTTCCCGTGAGTCCCTAATCTTGATCGTACATGTTTGCGTGTATGATTAGTGTATGATTGAAACGGGGGCATCAAAAGTTGGTATCAGAGCCGACTGCCTGTAGGAATCCTCCTTCCAAACTCTTTGGCCGAAGTTGAGTCTAGACATTGAAAAACTTTTACTAACATGGCTGTGCAGCTTACGGGCCCACGTCGCCATTGGGTGGTATTAGGATCTTTTACTCCTCGTCTATACTCTGGGACTCTGATCTCCCTTCTATTCGGGTTAAATGAATTTTGCTAACTCTAACATTAGGATCTCGTGATCACTTCCACCCGGAGAGTCCTGTGTTACCGATGACCGCCTGCTGCACCAGAAGATTCCGAAGATACTCTATGATGTGCTCTCGAGACTATGTGCCTTCGCTTTTGCAATTCACTTCCATCGATAATTCCCTGTGGATAACTACTTACACCTGTCGTTCATATTGTCATGCCTAGTTGCTCTTGTTATTACAAGATGTCTACTCTCCGATATTCCGAGAATTCTTTATGCTTACTGCCCTGCAGTTCCTTGCCACATGAATACCCTACGGTTAATTACTCGCGCTTGCCGAGTATCCGTTCATCCGAAGTTGTTCATGTGTTTCACAAACTTCCTTGGAATGCTATTCGAACTTCTGAAAATCCTTAGTAGCTTATTGCTCTTGAAATTCTTGCTTGCTTACATGGTTAATCCCTTAAGTATAGTAATCTTATTGGCACCCCTTGTCACTTTCATTTTGAGTATATTGATTCAATATGTTGCGAATGCTCGCAATCCTCAATCGGATCCTAGAATTCATCCTTTCGGCTCAGATGTCATTTTTTTACATGAGCTGGATCTCGACCAATCAAATTGTCGTCGGTTGTACCCCTAAGCTTACTCAAGTTATCCATCCTTAATCAGAGCGTTAGCTTCTGATCCCTTGATTTGGAAATCATAAATTCCTTTGCACCTGAATTCTGAATTAGTCAGTTGTTTCTATAATCCAATGCCTTGCATTGTATCTTCCTCTGATTGTGCCAGTACTCACATTAACACCATTATGGACCGTTAGGTCCTTTGTTGAATTATCATCCGACAGTGTCCTTCGTATCAAAAGAAAAAAAACACGAGGAGTTCTTTCCCTGATACACAATGTCATTGGTAAGTCATATTCTCTGATTTGGCCAGCCAGGCTCTGCCTTCGAGCTGGTGATATTTACTCTTGAAGCTTGTAGTATATGTTTCTAAGATGCCCCGATGGGTTGAACCTATGCCTTCCTTAATCTGCGTGAACCCGAAATTTCCAAGGTTCATACTCCTCTGGTAATTCACCAGGTAGATCTTCGCACTCAAATCATTTTTAGTAGAGCAGTGAATGAAAGGTTGTAGCATTGAAGAAGTGGGAGTCGACCTTGAACTTTGTGTTCATGCCCATGGACATGATGTAGATCTTATCATCGAAGCTTCTTTTAAAATTAATCATTCCCTTGGTATAAGATCATCTTATATCTGGGATCTGTCCTTTTTTCTTCAATCGTGGTTCCGACCATGTTCTCCTTTAAATACCATTTCTCGTGCAAGTTTAAGAACTTGTCTTCTCCAGTGCAATACCCTAGTCCAACCTCTACTTTGATCTGTCGTCGAGTATTACCCCCTGGTATCTCGAGATTATCTTGGAACTGCATAACTTCTTATGAGTTCTTCATCAAGTACTACATTCTCACTGATTATGATTTTTTATGGACTCTGAGTTATTAAACACTCAAATACACCGATAACTCAACCGAGTCCGCACTCCGATTCAAAACTCTAAGTAATCTTCCTTCAAGTCGTTCCTAGCCTGATTGGCTATATCCTTATCGTGCTAAATTTTAACTGTGCTACCTGGTCCTTCTTCTTCCCGGAGCACAATTTTCGATGATGAGCTAAGCTTACATCGATCTTCCTCATCATATCATTTTGCCTTGAACCGCAAGCTTGGTTTCGAGTTGTGTCGTACCCGTGGTTCCAATAACCTTTCGCTCAATCATTCATTTGACTTGATGTCATCGCCGATCGATTACATCTTAATGAAATCTCTCGACAAATGTGTCATGATCATCATCAACAATGATATGCCTTCTTCCAAGTGTGAATCGAATTCATGATGGGAAATGCCATCCTTTCCCCTTGATGATTGGTATTAACATTGACAACATTCTTGCATTCCCTCCAACACAAAACTTGTTCTTGTTTTGTGTTATACCTTGAGTTCCTTGTTATCCGACTTATGTTATGTTCTACCTTGAAGTATTACTGTCTTTTATGTCAAGGATGTTGTGAGGTTTGCTCCACCTCTTAAGAATTCTTGGTGTAGTGATACTTCTCACAAGCACCATCCTTTCTTGATCCCCGTGTTGCTTCCAACCGTAATACCAACAAGTGAACGATGCTGCTTGGATTCTATACTCCTAGCAACCCTATTGCTTTGGAGTTAATTGTCGACAGTTCCTTCTTAGACTATTATTTATTGAATCACCATTCTAGCATTGATCTTGCTACCTAAGCCCATATCTCGCATGCACGTTTCAACCAATGTTTAATTGTGTATGTTTTCCTCGAGCATACATCAATATAACATTTGATCTGACAAATGTTTTCTCCTTGTTCTCATAATTGTGGGAATATGTATTTTTGGAAATCTCATTGAATTGTCGCTGAGTTCATCAGCCACCTCCTCACCTCCTTGATTTAATGATGAACTCTTGTTTCGGAACTCGCTTCCATAGTTCGATTCCCGAGAATCTTACAATGTCATCTCGACAATTTGTGTTGCACCTTCTCAGGCATCCTGAGTCTGAGGTATCCTGACACCAATCAGATCTGAATCTCGGTCAGATATGATGGTTGGAACATATTTCCAGGAGTTATAACATCTTTACATGACCCGGTAAGGTGATGTCATGCCTAGCACACCTGGCCGGAGGCCCTTTTGATATAGTTTCCTTTTTAGCAAGGTTATCCATTCTTCCATGAGAAAATGGTAAGACTTATTCTATGAGTTGTTCCTGATGGATCCTTTGTGTGTCCAAAGTCTGATATTTACCCAGTGACCATGTCAATGCTATCTCGAAGCATGTCTGTGGTACTTTGTTCATCAACAAGAACATTTGAAGCACAATGCTAAATTTTCTTTATCAATTATCCAAACACCGTTGTATGGGTAATGTCATGAAATTCATCTCCCCTTACCTGAATGGTTTTCTACCTTCTATCATGTCATGGGAATCATGCTCTGCATGTCCTTTGGAAGGATATACCCCTGAAATATGTGTTTAACACATTTTCCTTTCCATTGTTTGGTTTAACCTTTCTTGTGATCTATATGATCTAAGCAGTAATATTCTCCTGCTTATGTAACCACCTCGGTGTACAATTCTGTCAGAAAGACCCTGTTACTTCTGTTGATGACATTTCGGTAACCACCGATGGACGAGAACTTTGCCTACTGGTCCGCCTCGTTCAACGAGCAGGAAAATGGTTCTCTTCGTCCCTCGCCCTTGGTACCGATGTTGTTGCCGACATAACCGACAGACTATCCTCTGACATGCCTTGCTTACATGATCGTGCAAGATGTCACCGACCTTCCTACTTTTAACCACATGGTGGGCCCATAACCCACAGTTACACAGGATCGAAACCTGATTCTCCTGTACACCACCTATTCCCAAGGTTGTTCTTCGCGCTTGACTTCGTATGTAATTCACGGACCACCTGTCTAGTGATTTATTCTTGTATGAGATGCAATACCTATTCTCTTTGCCCTAAAACCCTTTCACCTTCTAATTAGGCATCGAACGATTGCCTATCCGTTTGAAACTTCTCATGGTACCTTCTTACTCTGCTCTCGATATCTTCTTAAGTTTCAAATCGAGAGATACTTATGCTTCTTCCCTGAGTTAATCGTCTGATGCTCGATCTTGTTAGAATCCATCCTTCTTACCCTTTCGTAAGTACGGTGAAGATCCTGAAGGAAGGACGACAACTTCATCATGATGACCTGAAGCAAAGAAATGAAGACATCAGCGCTATGGATCGACCACTTCGAGAAGAGCAACCAAGACCGAGAAGACCCGTTCGAATTTCGTAACCAAATCCCTTCCCCTTTCTACCGCTCCTAAATCTCGGGACGAGATTTCTTGTAGTGGAGGAGAATTGTGACACCCGGATAATTAGGCTACTGTAATCCCACATTAATGATGCCACGTCACCACGGTTACTGTAGTTAATCTCGCGTTAGGTCAAAACGATTCAAATTCAAATTTAAGTTAAAGGCAAACCACAAAAGTTTCCAAATATTAAAACAAAAATGTTCGAAATGCGGCATATAAATCATAGGTAATTGTGGTGGAGAAATCATCTTTTTACAAAATAGTTAGATGGACTAAATTAATTAACACATCGTTACAACAAATAATTAAATGCCCTTTAAGTAATAAACAAATACATCATATTTATTTAAAGTGCCAAATTATTTATGACAGAGATATAGTTAATAATATTAATTTAGTTTTAACTTTTGTATATCATAACACTTGAATAAAAATAAAACAGAAAAGAGAAAATAAATAAAAACTAAAACAAAATAAGTAAAAGGAAAAAAATCCCCCCTCCCCCGCTGGGCCTTGGCCTAGATGGCCAAGTGGCCCAGCCAAACTGCCCAGGCGGCCACCCCATGGCCTATATGGCCTCACCCACCTAACCCTAACCCGATCCACCTGCTCACTCGATTCCCCATCGCTCCCCTCATCGCCTCACCCGCGCCGCCACACGCACGCACACTCAGTGGAGCGGGCACCCGAGCCGCCGCTCCCCTGAGGCTGCCGCCCGCCGGCGCCGAGCACCGCCACCCCCGGCCTCCTCCTCACGGCTCCCAACCTCCTGCACCGCATCCCCGTCTTCCTCCCCACCGAACTGCGCCCGCCTCCCCGACGCCACGACGCCGCCCCGTCGTCCTCGTCTCCTCCTCGCCGGACGCGACTGTTGGGGAACGTAGTAATTTCAAAAAAATTCCTACGCACACGCAAGATCATGGTGATGCATAGCAACGAGAAGGGAGAGTGTTGTCTACGTACCCTCGTAGACCGAAAGCGGAAGCGTTAACACAACGCGGTTGATGTAGTCGTACGTCTTCACGATTCGACCGATCAAGTACCGAACGCACGGCACCTCCGAGTTCAGCACACGTTCAGCTCGATGACGTCCCTCGAACTCCTATCCAGCCGAGTGTTGTGGGAGAGTTTCGTCAGCACGACGGCGTGGTGACGATGATGATGTTCTACCGACGCAGGGCTTCGCCTAAGCACCGCTACGATATTATCGAGGTGTAATATGGTGGAGGGGGGCACCGCACACGGCTAAGAGATCAATAGATCAATTGTTGTATCTATGAGGTGCCCCCTGCCCCCGTATATAAAGGAGCAAGGGGGAAGGCGGCCGGCCAAGGAGGAGGGCGCGCCAAGGGGGGAGTCCTACTCCCACCGGGAGTAGGACTCCTCCTTTCCTTGTTGGAGTTGGAGAGAAGGAAAGAGGGGGACAGGGAGAAGGAAAAGGGGGCTGCACCCCTTGTCCAATTCGGACCAGAGGGGGGGTGCGCGCCTCCTTCCTTTTGGCCTCTCTCCTCTATTCCCGTATGGCCCAATAAGGCCCAATACTTCTCCCCGGCGAATTCCCGTAACTCTCCGGTACTCCGATAAATACCCGAATCACTCGGAACCTTTCCGAAGCCCGAATATAGTCGTCCAATATATCGATCTTTACGTCTCGGCCATTTCGAGACTCCTCGTCATGTCCCTGATCTCATCCGGGACTACGAACTCCTTCGGTACATCAATACACATAAACTAATAATATAACCGTCATCTAACTTTAAGCGTGCGGACCCTACGGGTTCGAGAACTATGTAGACATGACCGAGACACGTCTCCGGTCAATAACCAATAGCGGAACCTGGATGCTCATATTGGCTCCCACATATTCTACGAAGATCTTTATCGGTCAAACCGCATAACAACATACGTTGTTCCCTTTTTCATCGGTATGTTACTTGCCCGAGATTCGATCGTCGGTATCTCAATACCTAGTTCAATCTCGTTACCGGCAAGTCTCTTTACTCGTTCCGTAATACATCATCCCGCAACTAGCTCATTAGTTTGCAATGCTTGCAAGGGTTATAGTGATGTGCATTACCGAGTGGGCCCAGAGATACCTCTCCGACAATCGGAGTGACAAATCCTAATCTCGAAATACGCCAACCCAACAAGTACCTTCGGAGACACCTGTAGAGCACCTTTATAATCACCCAGTTACGTTGTGACGTTTGGTGGCACACAAAGTGTTCCTCCGGTAAACGGGAGTTGCATAATCTCATAGTGATAGGAACATGTATAAGTCATGAAGAAAGCAATAGCAACATACTAAACGATCGAGTGCTAAGCTAAAGGAATGGGTCAAGTCAATCACATCATTCTTCTAATGATGTGATCCCATTAATCAAATGACAACTCATGTCTATGGCTAGGAAACATAACCATCTTTGATCAACGAGCTAGTCAAGTAGAGGCATACTAGTGACAGTCTGTTTGTCTATGTATTCACACATGTATCAAGTTTCCAGTTAATACAATTCTAGCATGAATAATAAACATTTATCATGATATAAGGAAATAAATAATAACTTTATTATTGCCTCTAGGGCATATTTCCTTCAGCGACCTCGGCTCCTCCCCGAGCCCACTGCCAGTTCCCTACGCCCCCCCCCTGTGAGCTCCCCTTCTCCTGGCCCAGTCACCGCGCGACCGCGCCGTCCCACACGCGCACGCCGCGCCTAGCCCGCTCCCTGCCGCGCGGCTCCTCCTTCGGCCTCCCTCCGCTTCGCTGCCTTCGACCCGCTCCGGCTGCGCCCTCCTGGCCTCGCCTCTGCCTCGCTGCGAGGACGCACCGCGTCGGCTCCGCTCTCTGCTGCCGCGGCTCACCCCCACTGTCGCGCCCCGCCATGGCTCCCTGCCTGCCATGGCCAGCCTCCCCTCTCGCCTGCAGCCAGCGCCCAGCCCGCCTCAACGGCGCTGGCGCGCGCGCCTGCGGCGGCCGCCCGGGTTCGCCCGTTAACGGGCGCCTGCCCGCTAACCCGCTAAGGCCCCCTGTGCCTATGACATGGGGGCCCACGCCCCAGAACGTTTAATAAAAAAATAATTTAAAATAATAATAATAAAATTAATAATTAATTAATTAACCAAATTAATTATGTCTAATTAACCTAATTAACTAAACCTAAATAATATGTACATTGAACTAATTAACTAGGTTAATTAGTTGTCAGTCAATGACATGTGGGCCCCCTGTCCAGTTTGACAAGTCAAACTGTTGACTGGGTTGACCCAGTCCATGTCAGGTGGGTCCTGTTTGACCCTGTTGACCAGTCAACAATTGACTGGTCAAATGCTGACTGGACCCCCTTGACCCCACCTGCCAGCCACACATACATTCTGCTGGGTACAATTCTATGTACCCATAGCAATTTAATGTTCAGTTTTCAAATTAAAACAATTTAGAAAATGTTTTAAAACTTTAGAAAATTAATATAAAATAATCCGTAATTCAGATGAAAATACTTTGTACATGAAAGTTGCTCAGAATTTCGAGACGAATCCGATTACGCAGTCCGTTTGTCCGCCACACGTCCCTGGCATAGAGAACACGCAACTTTCCCCCTCCGGTTCATCTGCCCGAAAACGTGAAACACCGGGGATTCTTTCCCGGTTGTTTCCCCCTTCGTCGATATCACCTCCTACAGCGTTAGGGCATACCTGACACCGTTACTTGTCTTGTCATGCATCGTTATGCATCTGTTTGCATTGTATTCATTGTTTCTTCCCCCTCTTCTCTCCGGTAGACTACGAGACTGGCGCCGCTGCTGGTGCCCCGATCGACTACTGTGTTGACGACCCCTCCTTCTTGCCAGAGCAACCAGGCAAGCCCCCCCCCCTTGATCACCAGATATCGCCTATTCCTTCTCTGTATTGCTTGCATTAGAGTAGTGTAGCATGTTACTGTTTTCGGTTGATCCTATTATGTTGCATAGCCTGTCATTGTTGCTACAGTTGTTACACTTACCTGCAATCCTAAATGCATAGCATAGGATGCTAGTATTCCATCAGTGGCCCTACACTCTTATTCGTCTGCCATGCTATACTACTGGGCTGTGATCACTTCAGGAGGTGATCACGGGCATATGCTATATACTTTATACGGTTACATTACTTATGATACTGTTCGGAGATGGGGCTGAAGGGGCAGGTGGCTCCATCCCGGTAGAGGTGGGCCTGGGTTCCCGACGGCCCCCGACTGTTACTTTGTGGCGGAGCGACAGGGCAGGTTGAGACCACCTAGGAGAGAGGTGGGCCTGGCCTTGGTCGGCGTTCGCGGATACTTAAATTAACACGCTTAACAAGATCTTGGTATTTGATCTGAGTCTGGCCACTGGCCTATATGCACTAACCAACTACGCGGGAACATTTATGGGCACTCGACATCGTGGTATCAGCCGAAGCCTTCTTGACGTCAGCGACTGAGCGGCGCGCGCCGGATTGGACCGTAAGCCTGCGCTTGTATTAAGGGGGCTAGGTCTGCTTCCGGCCGCCCTCGCAACGTGCAGGTGTGCAATGGGCGATGGGCCCAGACCCCTACGCCATAGGATTTAGACCGGCGTGCTGACCTCTCTGTTGTGCCTAGGTAGGGCTGCGACGTGTTGATCTTCTGAGACCGGGCATGACCCAGGAAAGTATGTCTGGCCAAATGGGATCGAGCGTGTTGGGTTATGTGGTGCACCCCTGCAGGGAAGTTTATCTATTCGAATAGCCATGATCTTCGGTAACAGGACGACTTGGAGTTGTACCTTGACCTTATGACAACTAGAACTAGATACTTAATAAAACACACCCTTCCAAGTGCCAGATATAACCCGGTGATCGGTCTCACACAGGGCAACGAGGGGAGGATCGCCGGGTGGGATTATGCTATGCGATGATACTTGGTGAACTTACCATCTACTCTCTTCTACATGCTGCAAGATGGAGGCTGCCAGAAGTGTAATCTTCTGTATGATTAGCTATCCCCCTCTTATTCTGGCATTCTGCAGTTCAGTCCACCGATATAGCCCCTTTACACAGATACCCATGCATATGTAGTGTAGATCCTTGCTTGCGAGTACTTTGGATGAGTACTCATGGTTGCTTTTCTCCCTCTTTTCCCCCTTTCCTTTCCTCTCGGTTGTCGCAACCAGATGCTGGAGCCCATGAGCCAGACGCCACCGTCGACGATGACCCCTACTACACCGGAGGTGCCTACTACTACGTGCACGCCACTGACGACGACCAGGAGTAGTTTAGGAGGATCCCAGGCAGGAGGCCTGCGCCTCTTTCGATCTGTGTCCCAGTTTGTGCTAGCCATCTTATGGCAACTTGTTTAACTTATGTCTGTACTCAGATATTGTTGCTTCCACTGACTCGTCTATGATCGAGCACTTGTATTCGAGCCCGCGAGGCCCCTGGCCTGTATTATGATGCTTGTATGACTTTTTTTAGAGTTGTGTTGTCATATCTTCCCCGTGAGTCCCTAATCTTGATCATACACGTTTGCATGTATGATTAGTGTACGATTGAATCGGGGGCGTCACAGCGGATGATGAACAGTACAAGGGGGAGAACAGCCTCCTGAGGTTGAGGTGTTCTTGTACTCGTCGAACTTGTGTGGGTGAGGACCCGATAATTAGTTGTCCCCTACGGTGGTGGCTAGCTCTACTTATATAGGCCCTGGTCCTCTCCCCGAATATTGAGCGGGAAGGGAGCCAACAACGGCGGCCAATTTGAAAGGGGACAGCTAGTACAAGCTATCCTGACAAAAGCGGTCTTCGCCTGCAAAAGGGCTTTGGTGATGATGCGGTCTTGGGCTACACGGTGACCTCCGTCCTGCTGGCCGGCTGGTCTTGGTCTTGTTGCACGGTTATGGAAACCTTTGCCTGATGCCTCGGTACTCCGCGCCTGCACTTGCCCCCTGGGCACCAAAGAGGAAACAAGGACGCTGCGCGCGCTTGCGCCCGCCTAGCGCCCGCCTTGTGTCGATCGTCATGGCTCACGTCACGAGAGCCTCGCGAGGTTTGCCCCGCCTTGATATCTCCGCTCCTCGCGAGGCAGCCTGGAGTGGCCGCTCCTGAGGAGGTCTTGCGTCGTCTGCCTCGTGAGGCTTGGCCCCTCGCGAGGGTCTTGAATGCCTTGTTGATGAAGATGGGCCGTACAGGCCTGCTCGCATAGCCACGCTGTGGGCCGCGGGCAGGCAAGTCTGGGGACCCCCATTCCCAGAACGCCGACACGTACCCGTAGGTTAGCTAGGGGTGGTCGGACGGCGTCGGAAATGACCTCTCCAGCGGCGACATGAAGCAGAGGTCGCCGGAGTTGAAGACGATGGCGACTAGAGGCGACACCAGGGGCTCCAACCGGGTCGAACGGCACCACCGAGGCACAGCGGAGGCCCAGGAAGGGTGGCCCGAGCCTGGGAGGGGCTGGAGCTGCGGAGACAACCCGAGGGGATAGCCGGCAAGCTCGAGCTCGGGGATGGAGGCCCGCGCCCTGCCTGGCCGAGCTACAGCTTTCTACGAGATCGTGGAGTGTGTGTGAGGAGTGGATGATGCTCGAGGAGGCTGGGGAGGGCTCTATTTATAGTCGAGCGAAGAGAGGGGATCGGGCTCCACCGGAGGACACCTGGACACGGCGCCCGGCGACGAACAGCGTCAGTGAGCGAGGGGGAAGGCAACGCAGCTCAGGCGCTTCTGTGGGCGAGCGGAGACGAGCATAGGGGCGAGAGGGTGGCGACGAACATAGTGCGCAGCGCACTGTTGTTTTGGCCGGACCGCGCCCGTGCTCGCTGCGGCGAGCTCCGGCGTCGGCGAGCGCCAGGAGAGAGTTAAGAAGGTCGGGACGAAGATCATGGCAAAGTTTGGCAAGGCTTGGCAGTCGGGGAAGCAAACACGCGCGCAACAGAGCGCTCGGCGACACTCAGAGCGCGGCGACACGCAGGTTGGAATCGTGCACATGCGTGGTCACCGCGTGAACTCTGACCTCAGGCCAACCTAAGCCCAAACTTCATGTCTGGCGTGTAGTTCGTGGTAGATAGAGAGGTTACCACGCTTTGGTTTGAGCTCAGACGTAGTAGAATGGATTTCAACTTCCTGGTAAGTTTCTGGTCAGTAACTTTGAGAGCTTACTATGGTGAAACTACTGAGACTTGGGAGCTGGGCTTTGGAGGTTAGCAATCATCTACTAAGGTGATGATGCACAAGAAAAATCAGCCACAATGGAGCAAGTAAAATGTTAGTTGTTGTAGAACCTACCATTTCTGTCCAGAACAGAAAATATTTTCTGTAGCAAAAATATTCCAAAAAGTGCTGAAATATTTTTGGTCAAGAAGGTGCCCTAGGGTTCAAAGAATATTTGGGAATTTTCTCAGATTTTTGTGGGCAAGAAAAATTGGGGTTTCTTTGGAGCACATTGAGCTAGCTAGGGTTTTAGAGAGGGAAATGAATATTTTCCTTTAAGAAAAAATATTCAAAATATTATTTTGAGGTGAACCAGAGAGGAAATGATAGTTAGAGAGGGAAATGAGGCACTTGGGTGAAAGTCAAGGGGTACCCAAGTGTTTAAGTCCATCTGGAAAGATTCAAAACTCCAAATTTCAAAACCAAACCAACTGAAAATCAGACAAAGAGAAGAGGGCAAAAACCAGGCTGTCACAAACCTCCCCCACTTAGGATGAATCTCGTCCTCGAGATTCGGTTGCTTGGGAAAACCATTCTGGATAATATGCCTTTAGAAATTCTTCTCGTTCCCAAGTCGATTCTGCCTCTATGTGATGCTCCCACTGAACTTTGTAAAACTTCCTTGCTTTACTACGAGTGACCCTTTCCATCTGATCCAAAATTGTGACCGGTCTCTCTTCATATGTTAAATCCTTTGCCAACTCTATTTTAGTCATAGCAGTCTTTTTCTCAGGCGGCGATATGCATCGTCTCAACTGTGAAACATGAAACACATTGTGCACTTCCGACAATTCGGGGGGTAGTTCCAATTGATATGCAACAGTACCCACTCTGGACATAACTGGAAATGATGGACCAACAAATTTGGGTGCCAACTTTCCATGAGTCTGGAATCTCTTGACTCCATTCATAGGAGTGACTCAGAGGTATACGTGTTCTCCGGGTTCAAAACTGATCTGTCGGTGCTTTGCGTCATAATAACTCTTTTGTCGTGATTTGGCCAATTGCAATCTGTCTCGGATTTCCTTGACTTGCTTCTCAGCTTCCATCATGAGATCCGTTCCGAAAATATGGCTATCTCTAGTTTGAAACCAATTTAAAGGAGTGCCACACTTATGGCCATACAAAGCGTCATACGATAACATCTTTAGACTGGTCTGGAAGCTGTTGTTGTATGAGAACTCGGCATACAGCAGGCAATCTTCCCATTTAGATCCTTGGCCAAAGCATAGGCTCGTAGCATATCTTCAAGTATTTGGTTTACCCGCTCAGTCTGTCCATCAGCCTGAGGATGATAAGTGGTACTATATTTTAGCGATGTCCCCAAGGCTTGATGGAGACGTGACCAGAAAGCGGAGGTAAAAAGTGACCCCCGGTCAGAAGTGATTGTTCGGGGTACACCATGCAGACTGACTATTCTGGGTACATACAGTTGTGCAAGTTGATGCTCGATATGTGGTTCTGATCGGGATAAAGTGAGCTACCTTGGTTAAGGTGTCCACTATGACCCAGATTGCATCATTGCCTTGCTGAGTCTTAGGTAGCCCTGTGAAAAAATCCAAGCAGACATCATCCCATTTCCATTGTGAAACTGGCAGCGGTTGGAGAAGTCCGGCTGGCTTCTGATGCTCTGCCTTCACCTTGTTGCATATGTCACAACAGGCCACAAAATAGGCAATGTCTTTCTTCATTCCATCCCACCAGAATATTTGTCGAAGGTCTTCATACATTTTAGTACCTCCAGGGTGAATAGAATACGAAGATTCGTGTGCTTCTGACAGGATTTTCTTCTTTAAATCCACCTGACTGGGTACACAAATCCTTCCACAGAATCGGAGGGTACCAAGTTGATCCTTAGAAAAATCTGAAGTATGTCCTACTATCATACGCTTGGCACATTTCTGTAGGACGGTGTCAGCTGGCTGGGCCTTGCGGATCTCTTCCTCAAGTGTAGGTGCAATTTCCAAAATATTGGCAAGATCAGCATCAACTATGACCAGGTTGAGCTGAGCAATCTCCTCTTGAAGTTCAGGAGGCAAGGATTTCATTATGACATTCAGGCTGACGGGCTTCTGACTGAGTGCATCGGCAACCACGTTGGCCTTACCTGAGTGGTAATTTATTCCAAGATCAGAATCCTTAACTAACTCAAGCCATCTTCGTTGACGGAGATTTAAATCTGGCTGAGTAAATATATACTTGAGACTTTTGTGGTCGGTAAAAATTTGGCACCTCTTCCCGATGAGGTAGTGTCTCCAAATTTCTAGAGCATGAACCACCGCGGCCAATTCCAGATCATGAGTAGGATAATTTCCCTCGTGGGGTCATAGCTGTCGCGATGCATATGCTACCACCTTGTCGTCTTGCATAAGTACGCACCCAAGACTTTGTCTGGAGGCGTCGCAGTACACATCAAAGTTGCGGTAGATATCTGGAAGAGTCAAGACAGGTGCGGTCGTCAGCCGTATCTTGAGCTCATTGAAACTTTTCTCACAGTTGTAACGCCCACGATGCGGCTATATCTCCCACGTGTCGAGGCACGACTTAGAGGCATAACCGCATTGTGGTTTTGTCGCAAGAAGGGTCATCTCCACACAATCCCATGTAATGAACAAGAATGGGATAAAGAGTTGGCTTACAATCGCCACTTCACACAATACATAAATATTATTCATACATCATCCAAAATCCACACATAGACCGGCTACGGTCAAAATCCAAATGAAAATAAGATAACCCCAAATGCTAGATCCCCGATCGTCCCAACTGGGCTCCACTACTGATCATCAGGAAAAGACACATAGTAACGACCACGTTCCTCATCGAACTCCCACTTGAGCTCGGTCTCGTCACCTGCACTGGCATCGTCGGCACCTGCAACTGTTTTGGTAGAATCTGTGAGTCACGAGAACTCAGCAATCTCACACCCGCGAGATCAAGACTATTTAAGCTGGTAGGAAGACAAGGAGTAACATGGTGGAGCTGCGGCAAGCAGTAAGCATATATGGTGGCTAACATACGCAAATGAGAGCGAGAAGAGAAGCAAAGGAACGGTCGTCAACTAGCAATGATCAAGAAGTGATCCTGTAACTAGTTACGTTCATACATAACTCAAACCGTGTTCACTTCCCGGACTCCGCCGAGAAGAGACCTTCACGGCTACACACGCAGTTGATGTATTTTAATTGGGTCAAGTGACAAGTTCTCTACAGCCGGACATTAACAAATTCCCATCTGCCTCATTACCGCGGGCACGGCTTTCGAAAGATAGTACCCTGTAGGGGTGTCCCAACTTAGCCCATCATAAGCTCTCACGGTCAACGAAGGATAAACCTTCTCCCGGAAAGACCCGATCAGTCTCGGAATCCCAGTTTACAAGAAATTTCAACAATGGTAAAACAAGACCAGCAAAGCCGCCCGAATGTGCCGACAAATCCTGATAGGAGCTGTACATATCTTGTTCTCAGGGCACACCGGATGAACACTACGTACAACTAAAACCAAACCTCGAGTTTCCCCAAGGTGGCGCTGCAAGTGGCTCTAGTTTGGGCCAGCACTCAGAGGAACACTGGCCCGGGGGGTTAAATAAAGATGACCCTCGGGCTCTAGAAAACCCGGGGGAAAAAGGCTTAGGTGGCAAATGGTAAAACCAAGGTTGGGCCTTGCTGGAGGAGTTTCATTCAAGGCGAACTGTCAAGAGGGTCCCATAAATCACCCAACCGCGTAAGGAACGCAAACTCAAGGGACATAATACCGGTAAGACGGAAACTAGGGCGGCAAGAGTGGAACAAAACACCAGGCATAAGGCCGAGCCTTCCACCCTTTACCAAATATATATAGATGCATTAATTAAATAAGAGATATTGTGATATCCCAACATATCCATGTTCCAACATGGAACAAACTTCAACTTCACCTGCAACTAGCAACGCTATAAGAAGGGCTGAGCATAAGCGGTAACTTAGCCAAACAACAGCTTCCTAGGAAGGATGGTTAGAGGCTGACATGGCAATATAGGAGGCATGATATAGCAAGTGGTAGGTAGCGCAGCATGGCAATAGAGCGAACAACTAGCAAAGCAAAGATAGAAGTGATTTCGAGGGGTGGTCATCTTGCCTGCAAGGTTCTCAGAGTTGTCGAAAGCTTGATCCTCGTAAGCGTACTCAACAGGTTCCTCATTCACGAACTCGTCTCCTGGCTCTACCCAAAACAAGAGCACAAGCAAACGGAACCACAATCAAACACGGGAAATGCACAAGCAACATGATGCAAAACATGTATGATATGCAATATATGATATGCGATGCATATGCGTGCTCCGGAAGGAAAATGATGAACAAGGCAGTAACTTGACAAACCAAGCATGCCACTGGAAAGATGAGATGATTTCGGTTGAAATCGATATAAATATCACCGGAAACGGATGCACGGTTTGCAAATGGCAAGCAAAACAAGAATGACACGAATCTACGATTAACAGCATGATAGCACATAAAATGCAACAACAAACTATGCTACAGCACTCCAACATGGCAACAAAGCATATGGCAGTAATCTACAGGAGATGCTTGACAAATGATGAACACTGAGCTACGGCTAGATAATGCCACAGCAGGTTCAAACAAGCATGGCAAAAGTGCAAAAGATAACAAGTTCACAGACTTGGTGAAATTACTGGACATGACTGAAACAGCATCAGGTAGCAATGTTCAGAGCACGAAATCAACATGCTACAAGCACTTAACATGGCAAAGCAAGGCATGGAAGTATTCTACTAAATGCATATGACAAAAGTCCCTTAATGACCATAAGCCAAAAAGGAGCAGAAGATATGATGGCAACCATGTAAACATAGCAAGTTTCGTTAACAGGTTTCAGACTTGGCAGAAAACAGAGCATGGCAGAAACAACAATGTGAAGGCATCTTGGTGAGCTTGATGCACTCACTACAGAGAAATGCATGACAAAACAAGCATACCTACAGCAAGATGGCATGTTTATGAAGCTATCCATGGCAAGAACAAATGCATAGAATGTATGGATCAACTACAACAAGCTTGGCAAAATTGCATATCATGTTAACAATCTGCCAGAAATATTTTATAGCAAAAGTAGAGCAAGAATGAGTCATGCTATGGCACTCCATAATTGCAAACAAGGGCAGGAATGGATCAATTACATCAATATCTACAAAACATCCTTACTGAATATCTCCAAAATATGCATGGATCTCTCTGTAGCCACATGGATACATAGCAACAAAATAACAGCAGACAAAGACTTGAGAGAAATTACTAGTCTCTGAAATCAAAAATATTACGGAGCCTAGTTTGCATGCTTGTGCTAGTCACCACAGAGATCACAAAAATACATGGCATACACCACCGGAAAGACGGCATGGCATACAACAAAACACATGTAGAGCTCATGCCCATAAGATGCACAGTTTAAATGCAACAAAAATAACAAATCTCCAAGTTCTGCTAAGTAACAGCAGTTAACAGCAAGTAGCACTCTTGCACCAGATATTTGGGCATAAATATCGACTCTAATGAACATGGTGCAATTGAAAAAAATGTAGAGCATCACGAGATCGGAGCTATATGCGGACAGTTATGATGCGTTGAACAGGTGCACATATTGCCAAAATAAAAGACTTGGAGATATTTCGGGGGAACTCGGGGTCAACCTTAGGTTGACTGGATCGGGATCTGGCGAAGGAGCTCGGCTCGCCGGCGCTGGGGCCGCTGCTGGCCGGAGCGGAGGAGAGGAGCTCGGGGCGCGGTGCGGGCTCGGGGACGGCGGCGCCCGGATCCGGCTGAGGCGGTGGCCCGCGGGGACTACGGCGATGCGGCGGTAGCGGAGGCGAGGCGACGGGCGGCGGACGGCGGCGAGGCGGCGGGCGGCGGACGGCGGCGAGGCGGCGGGGCCGGCCGGCGCGGGCGCGAGGTGGTGGCGCCCGCGGTGGGGGGCGCGGTGCGGGCTCGGGCCGCGGGGGCCGGGGACGGGCTCCGACGGGCCGCGCGGTGGAGGAGAGAGAGAGGGTGGCCGGACGTGGCACCCTCTGATTGGCTGGGGGCGGCGGCGCCGATGTGTCCGGCCCCGGGCGGACACGTCCGGCGGCGCGGAGGAGCGGGTTAGGGTTTTTGGACTGCGAATGTTTTTCGGGAGGGATGCATATATATAGCTAGAGGGAGCTAGGAGACTCCAAAAGAGGTGTGGTTTTCGCCCACACGATCGTGATCGAATGACCTAGAGCGTGGAGATGACTTAGAGGGGTTTTGGGCTGTTTAGAGAGGGGTTTCTGCTGCACACACAAATGGACTTTGCGGTTGCCCGGTTAACCATTGGAGTACCAAACGACCTCCAAATGGAACGAAACTTGACCGGTGGTCTCCCGGTGGTATACTAAGGCCACTTGACAAGCCTCGGTCCATTCCGAGGATATTTAACACCCGCTCACGAAAGACAACAAGAGGGGTGCGCCGGAGGAGGTGGGAGTGCCCGATTGCAAAACGGACAACGGGGAAAATGCTCGGATGCATGAGACGAACACATATGCAAATGCAATGCACATGATGACATGATATGAGATGCATGACATGAACAAAATGCAAAACGGAAAACAAAACCCGACCACGGAGGGAATATCATAACACATAGCCAAAAATGGCAAGAGTTGGAGTTACAAATATGGAAAGTTACATCCGGGGTGTTACAACACTCCACCACTACGAGAGTAATGATGCGTTGAACAGGTGCACATATTGTCAAAATAAAAGACTTAGAGATATTTCGGGGGAACTCGGGGTCAACCTTAGGTTGACTGGATCGGGATCTGGCGAAGGAGCTCGGCTCGCCGGCGCTGGGGCCGCTGCTGGCCGGAGCGTAGGCGAGGAGGAGCTCAGGGCGCGGTGCGGGCTCAGGGACGGCGGCGCCCGGGTCCGGCGGAGGCGGTGGCCCGCGGGGACTGCGGCGATGCGGCGGCGGCGGAGGCGAGGCGACGGGCGGCGGACGGTGGCGAGGCGGCGGGCGGTGCACGGCGGCGAGGCGGCGGGGCCGGCCGGCGCGGGCGCGAGGTGGGGGGCGCGGTACGGGCTCGGGCCGCGGGGGCCGGGGACGGGCTCCGGCGGGCCGCGCGGTGGAGGAGAGAGAGAGGGTGGCCGGCGGGTGACATGGCGCCCTCTGATTGGCTGTGGGCGGCGGCGCCGATGTGTCCATCCCCGGGCGGACACGTCCGGCGGCGCGGAGGAGCGGGTTAGGGTTTTTGGACTGCGAATGTTTTTCGGGAGGGATGCATATATATAGCTAGAGGGGGCTAGGAGACTCCAAAAGAGGTGCGGTTTTCGCCCACACGATCGTGATCGAACGACCTAGAGCAGGGACATGACTTAGAGGGGTTTTGGGCTGTTTAGAGAGGGGTTTCTGCTGCACACACAAATGGACTTTGCGGTTGCCCGGTTAACCGTTGGAGTACCAAACGACCTCCAAATGGAACGAAACTTGACCGGTGGTCTCCTGGTGGTATACTAAGGCCACTTGACAAGCCTCGGTCCATTCCGAGAACGTTTAACACCCGCTCACGAAAGACAACAAGAGGGGTGCGCCGGAGGAGGTGGGAGTGCCGGATTGCAAAACGGACAACGGGGAAAATGCTCGGATGCATGAGACGAACACGTATGCAAATGCAATGCACATGATGACATGATATGAGATGCATGACATGAACAAAATGCAAAACGGAAAACAAAACCCAACCACGGAGGGAATATCATAACACATAGCCGAAAATGGCAAGAGTTGGAGTTACAAATATGGAAAGTTACATCCGGGGTGTTACAACAGTCCTCAGTCAATTCAAACTTCTTATCCTTCTTGAGCAGCTCCGTCATGGGTTTAGCAATCTTGGAAAACCCTTCAATGAGACGACGGTAGTATCCGGCTAATCCAAGAAAACTCTGGATTTGTGATACGGTTGTGGGGGGCAACCAATCGAGCACATCCTTTACTTTGCTTGGGTCCACGGCTATACCTTTGGCGGATAGCACATGTCTGGGAAATCTAACTTGCTTGAGCCAAAACTCGCATTTACTGAATTTGGCGTATAGCTGATGGTCGCGGAGTCGTTGTAGCACTGCTCAGAGGTGTTCTTTGTGCTCTTCTTCACTTTTTGAGTATATAAGTATGTCATCGACAAAGACTACCACGAATTTATCGAGGAAGTCCATGAATACTTTGTTCATCATATGCATGAAGAAGGCAGGGGCATTGGTGAGACCAAAGGACATAACTGTATATTCATAAGGAGCGTACCGAGTAGTGAATGCAGTCTTAGGAATATCTTCCTTTTTAATCTTGACTTGATGGTATCCTGTCCTTAAATCAATCTTGGAGAATACCTTGGCCCCACTGAGCTGATCAAACAAGTCATCGATCCTGGGCAGTGGATATTTATTTTTGATGGTGACATCATTCAGCTGATGGTAATCCACACACATGTGGAGGCTGCCATCCTTCTTATCCACGCAGATAGCAAGTGATCCCCATGGTGAAGAGCTGGGACGAATATATCCTTTCTGGAGCATTTCATCAAGCTATTTCTTTAGCTCCACTAATTCTGATGACGGCATCCGGTAATACTTCTTGTATAATGGTGCGGTCCCGGGCACTAGATCTATTGCAAACTCAAGCTCTCGATCAAGTGGCATGCCTGGCAGTTCTTCTGGAAATACATCAGGAAACTCACTAACCACAGGAATTAATTCCAACTCACCAACCATAGCGGTGAAAACCATTTCTTTCTTGGGTATGCTTCTGCGAGCATAGAATTTGGTAGTCTGCCCCTCTTGACTGGTCGAAGTGACTTCTCGGGTCGCACTTGATATTGGGTCAACCAATTCATACCCAAGATAACATCCAACTTTACAGACTCAATGATTATCAAGGAAGTTGGAAAATGGGCTTCATTGATATTGATTTCCAGATTATGGCAGACCAGATTGCTCCTGATTAAGGATCCCGGGGATTGTACCAGCATATTCTTGCCCAAAAGCGAACAAGGAAATTTGTTTTGGGCAACAAAACTCCGCGAAATAAAAGAGTGGGAAGCCCCAGTGTCAAATAAAATTGCGGCAGGTATGTTATTAACAGAAAACATACCAATGACGACTTCGGGGTTCTCTTGGGCTTCATCTGCGGAGAGGTGATGAACGTGCCCAGTGATGTTTTGCTGGGTAGGGCATGACTCCATAAAGTTAACTTGTGGCTTGAATAGGTCATTTGCCTTGCCGTTCTTGGGACACTGTCTAGCATAATGTCCGGTTTTCCCACAACTGAAGCAAGAATTGTTGCGCTGGCACTCTTCTTGCACCGGGTTGGTCACGACATTCTTGACTTGTGTGGTGGTCTTGTTAACATTCTGTTGCCAATTGGGCTTGTATTCCACCTGAGTATGCTGCCAGGTACGAGCCTTTTGCACTGGCTGCCCTTCCTTCCTTGGCCCGAACCTGCGCTTGTGATCGTTATTGGCAGGCCTATTGTTTGATACGAGCTTGTGCTCCCTTTCAGCAATGAAAGCCTTGTTTACCAGAGTTTGGAAATCTAGGAAATCAAACATATGGAGGGTACATCGAAGTTGCGGGTTTAATCCCCAAGAAATCTGTCAATCTTTCTTTCTTCGGTGGCCACGTCATAAAGGGAGTAACGGGCCAAATGATTGAACTTTTGCAAATATTCACCCACAGACTGATTTCCTTGAAGGTGCGCGAGAAATTCACGTTGCTTAACCTTCATAATTCCAGTAGAAATATGATATTTCCGGAACTGATCCTTGAATTTTACCCAGGTGATTTCTTTATCAGTAGGCCACATGGCTTTTGCGTTTTCCCACCATATGGCAGCAGCGCCTTCAAGATAATGGGTTGCAAATGGAACTTTATCATCTTCTTCAGTATGAGGAATCTCGAGCTTCCTCTCAATGGTTCGCAACCAATCGTCTGCATCCAAGGGATCAATAACCTGACTGAAACTGCGAGGCTTGGTTCTCTGAAAATCTGACAGCTTGGAGTGATGACCGTTCTGATTTCCATTTTGTCCAACCATAGCTTGCACACTCCTTAATATTTCAATCAGATCATTATTCCTTCTTTCCTCAAACATACGCAGAATTTGCTCGGTGGAGGGCAGATTTGGCGGTGGAGGCGGTGGTGGAACGTACGGCTCGGGGGAGTGTCCTACCTGTCGTGCGGAACGACGAACAGGAGTATCCTCATGAGCGTCGCTACTGCTGCCTCCCCGCGTCATCCTATTGTGGATTTTTCCCAAGACAACGCAACCGAGATGAGAAACATCCAAAAATAAATTGGGGAAAAGCCAGCAACAAATCCCAAGAGAAAACGAAATAACGAAGAAAATACGATAGACTCATACATGAAAGATAAACATCATGCCAGGTTCAACTACTCTCATACAAGAAACGGAACATCATGACTCGTACGAATACATCCATACATCATCCTGACAACTGCGGATACTCAGAAGCTCTACTGCTCTGCTGGTGCTGCGGGGTCCTCTCCTGAAGCGGACTCGGATCCTGAACTGACGAGGTTAACTGAAACCTCCGGGTTAAAGGTAACATGACGACGCTGCCTCGAGGGCTCTTCCTCCGGGGCAGGTGCAGGGTGAAGCATCGGGGCTACAGGAGTAGTGAGAGGTGAAACCCACTCAGCAGGAGCACTGAGAGGATTCACGATCAAGGTGCCTAAGCTACTCAGAGGAGTAACCGGTGAAATAGGGGAACTAGAACTAGATGGAATATAAGGAGTAAATCCCGTAGAGGATGGAGCAGTGACAGATATAGTAGAGGCTAAAGCAGTACGAGCACGAGTCAGCTCTCGAGCCAGCTCGTGGATCATAAGATAGCTAGCAGTGATATAACGGGAAGGGTGGCTAGCAACACTATCAGACTCCGGATCAATGATAGGGAAACGGACACGACCATTGTCGTGCAGAGAGGGATAGTAGTAGAAACCTGGGTGGTTCTGCATTCGAACCTCGTTATAATGAAGCTCGATAAGGACCTCGAATGCAGCAAACTGGACAGCCTGAGAAGCGGTAGAAGCAAACCGCTCCGCGAGGTACGAGTGTAAGTGCTGGAATCGGAACTGGTGCGCAGAGTAACCACTGTGTGATACTCATACACTGAGTCTGCTAGACGCTCCCGGTACACACGATAGACTAGGTCGTCACCGAGGGGGTACAGCCGACGCCACACGTTATGAAGGAGATGCGGTGACGTGAATGGCATCAGCGCAACTGGCACGGATACGGTACTGGAGCCATCTACACTCACAACCATTAGTAGGTTAGCATAAAAATAAAACGAGTGCATACCATGCAACAACCAGCTACAAATACTACCGGCACTCAACTTAAACTCGTAAACTAACATTCGGTTAACACGTCGTAGTCTAGCGTGGCCTACAGTGAGCGCGGCTCTGATACCAAGCGTTGTGGCACCCCGGCTCAGAGCAACCAGTTTACCATGCATTGCCAGCCCAGAGACCATGTCTTTTGGCAACACACAACATCTTGGTACAGAAAACAACCGCTTTATTGATGCTAGCGGATCATAGTTTATATTACAACAGGTGGCAAGCGGCACACACGGTGCAGCTGAACAATATGTACATTATTTAGTGAACATAAAGGGGCCTCGATCATAACAACTACATGGCAGCGGAACAACGTCGTAGCGGAACTCCATAGCACAGGGCCACCAATGTGGACACGATCTAGACTCGGACAGCACTCCTTTCCAACGTGACTTTCCTGAAAGCTGGCATGACACGCTAGGTCAGTACATTGAATGTACTTGCAAGCTCACAACAAACGTAAACATAATGACAAACAATATCATGATACTTAACCAATTAGCAATGCAACAACATATCATGCATGCTGTGATCAGGATCTCATGATAAAATTCCCTCAGACTTGCTTACCAACGGTGATCGCTCTCGGATCACAAACGGACCAACCTCGTGGTCTTGGATCGGGTTACCTTGTAACCAAACGGTGATCTTTCCGGCGATCACAACCATGACCAACACTTGGTCTCAAACAGTGATCTTTCCGGCGATCACAACCATGACCAACTCTTGGTCTCCAACATCAAGATGGTTTACCCACCATCATCTTCTCAACAGTGCGACGTTCATAACTTAGTGTGCAAGATTAATTTAAACGTTGACCCATGGTGTGACCTACTTTCGAGCGTGTCCGTAACCGTGGACTCGGCTATCGATAGATTTAATACACTCTGCAGAGGTAGCGCACTGTACCCACACCGCGGAACCCATGGCCTCGCACTCCCATTCGGGTGGACCAACGGCATTCCGACGAAACCCTTCCATTGCCATGACACTCTCTCGGCCACTCCGACTCACTTCCTCACTGGGTCAGTCCTGGGTGGCCCTGTGTCTACCAAAGACACCAACGGCCACCGTCGTGGCAAAACATAAACGGTCCCAAACGGGGACAAGGTACCATAACATCAACAACAGGCACACAAGGTTATGTCTGCTTACCGAGCTAGGGTACCGCACGCCCATAACCTTCCCTCATTGGAGGCACCGACCAGAGGCATGACAACGGACCGAATAAAGGCCTTCCCATAAAGGCAAATGTGGTTGCACTGGGAAAACTCGATTCAGTGGCACCATGACCCGGTCAACGATATATTCAAGTTGAGTTATTAGCAGGTTCAACTTAACATGAAAGTAACCGATGTCATAACATGCCATGAAAGTGCAACACAAATATATGCATCATATATCATCGTAAATAACTGGGTCAACATCCACACTAAGCATAGACATCAACAACTCATAACACTTCCCTGGTTATAATTGGTCATCACTTTAAACAGAATCTTTACCTAGCAAATTTATCATTTTTCTCCTCCAAGAAAATAACTCAAAATAATTACTTATATCCATAACCATATTACTTCTTCATAACAAATATTACTTCTAGTTACTTAACCAACTTAGTTAGCTTCAAACTTTCTGTAAACTAAGCATATCAACTTAAACAAGCAACCAATCAGAATATAAATATATACTAGTGATTTAAATGCATGGATTAAATCATTAATTCAAGTAATGGCACCATGAAAATGTTTTTGTGGCTTGCCTTAGTGCAGATGAGGTTCACAATCCTCCTGGTGATCCTCAAGACAAGCTTCACTTTCTGAATATAATTATAAACACCAAAAGAAAACATCAAGAACCCTTCTGAAACTCACCAGAAAATCTAGACAGTAGAGAAAAATCTCATTTTTGGTGAGCTGCTAGATTTCTTCATAAAAGAACACAATGCAAAAAGAATCAATTCATTTGGACTTATGGTTAAAAAAATTGGCTGTTTGAAGCTCCCTGGATAGAATTAAATTTGAATTTAAATAAAACAGAACTGAGGGGGGGTGACGTCGAAGGCGTAAACCTCGCGGGTGCCACCACTCATACCTCTTCGCGCGCGTACAGAGTGGCTCACTAGCAGGCCCCGCTAGTCAGGTGAGAGGCAGGGGGAGAGGGAAACAGAGGACGGTACGGCTTCGCCAGAGCACACGCCGGCGAGGAGGGCTTCTTGGCCCGAACTAGAAGGAGGTATCGAAAGAGGAGACGGAGGCGCACCTGCCCATACCCGTAGGTTAGCTAGGGGTGGTCGGACGCCGTCGGAAAGGACCTCTCCAGCGGCGACAGGAAGCAGAGGTCGCTGGAGTTGAAGATGACGGCAACTAGAGGCGACACCAGGGGCTCCAACCGGGCGGAACGGCACCACCGAGGCACGGCGGAGGCCCTGGAAGGGTGGCCCGAGCCTGGGAGGGGCTGGAGCTGCGGAGACGACCCGAGGGGATCGCCGACGTGCTCGAGCTCGGGGATGGCGGCCCGCGGCCTGCCAGGCCGGGCTACAGCTTTCTACGAGATCGTGGAGTGTGTGTGAGGAGTGGATGATGCTCGAGGAGGCTGGGGAGGGCTCTATTTATAGCCGAGCAACAAGAGGGGATCGGGATCCGCCGAAGGACACCTGGACACGGCGCCCGGCGACGAACGGCGTCAGTGAGCGAGGGGGAAGGCGACGCAGCTCACGCGGGAACTCTGGGCGAGCGGAGACGAGCACAGGGGCGAGAGGGTGGCGACGAACACAGTGCGCAGTGCACTGTTGTGTTGGCCGGACCGCGCCTGTGCTCGCTGCGGCGAGCTCCGGCGTCAGCGAGCGCCAGGAGGGAGTTAAGAAGGTCGGGACGAAGATCATGGCAAGGTTTGGCAAGGCTTGGCAGTCGGGGAAGCAAGCACGCGCGCAACAGAGCGCTCGGCGGCACTCAGAGCGCGGCGACATATAGGTTGGCATCGTGCACACGCGTGGTCACCGCGTGAACTCTGACCTCAGGCCGACCTAAGCCCAAACTTCATGGCTGGCGTGTAGTTCGTGGTAGATTGAGAGGTTACCACACTTTGGTTTGAGCTCAGACGCAGTAGAATGGATTTCAACTTCCTGGTAAGTTTCTAGTCAGTAACTTTGAGAGCTTACTGTGGTCAAACTACTAAGAGTTGGGAGCAGGGCTTTGGAGGTTAGCAATCATGTACTAAGGTGATGATGCACAAGAAAAATCAGCCACAATAGAGCAAGTAAAATGGTAGTTGCTATAGAACCTACCATTTCTGTCCATAACAAAAAATATTTTCTGTAGCAAAAATATTCCAAAAAGTGATGAAATATTTTTTCTCAGGAAGGTGCCCTAGGGTTCAAAGAAATTTGGGAATTTTCTCATATTTTTGTGGGCAAGAAAAATTGTGGTTGCTTTGGAGCACATTGAGCTAGCTAGGGTTTTAGAGAGGAAAAAGAATATTTTCCTTTAAGAAACAATATTCAAAATATTATTTTGATGTGAACCAGAGAGGAAATGATAGCTAGAGAGGGAAATGAGGCACTTGGGTGAAATTCAAGGGGTACCCAAGTGTTTAAGTCCATCTGAAAAGATTTAAAACTCCAAATTTCAAAACCAAACCAACCGAAAATCAGACAAAGAGAAGAGGGCAAAAACCAGGCTGTCACAGTTCCCCACAAGATAGTTTTTGTCCCATCATATTTGGTAGACCCTTCTTGAATACTGTTAATGCTAGGATAGACGGCAAAAAGGATGTTGTTACTATTGGTTTGGGGGATATGTCTCATGAGTTTGATTTTGCTAAATTTCGTAGACAACCCCGTGACGAGGAATTGCCTAGTAAAGATGAAATTATTGGTCTTGCTTCTATTGCCATGCCTCTTAATGACCCTTTAGAACAATATTTGCTAGACCCTGAAAATGATATGTTTATGAATGAAAGAAGGGAAATAGATGAAGTATTCTTTAAACAAGGACCTATCTTGAAACACAACTTGCCTGTTGAAATCCTAGGGGATCCTCCTCCACCCAAGGGTGATCCCGTGTTTGAGCTTAAACCATTACCTGATACCCTTAAATTTGCTTATCTTGATGAAAAGAAGATATATCCTATTATTATTAGTGCTAACCTTTCAGAGCATGAAGAAAAGAAATTATTGAAAACTCTGAAGAAGCACCGTGCTATTGGATATACTCTTGATGATCTTAAGGGCATTAGTCCCACTCCATGCCAGCACAAAATAAAATTGGAGAAAGACGCTAAACCAGTTGTTGATCACCAACAACGGTTAAATCCTAAGATGAAAGAAGTGGTAAGAAAAGAAATACTAAAGCTTCTGGAGGCAGGTATAATTTATCCCGTTGCGGATAGTCAGTGGGTAAGTCATGTCCATTGTGTCCCTAAGAAGGGAGGTATTACCGTTATTCCTAATGATAAAGATGAATTGATCCCACAAAGAATTAATACAGGTTATAGAATGGTAATTGATTTCTGCAAATTAAATAAAGCTACTAAAAAGGATCATTACCCTTTACCTTTTATTGATCAAATGCTAGAAAGACTATCCAAACATATGCATTTTTTGCTTTCTAGATGGTTACTCTGGTTTCTCTCAAATACCTATGTCAAAAGAGGATCAAGAAAAGACCACTTTTACTTGCCCTTTCGGTACCTTTGCTTATAGATGTATGCCTTTTGGTTTATGTAACGCACGTGCTACCTTTCAAAGATGCATGATGGCTATATTCTCTGATTTTTGTGAAAAGATTGTTGAGGTTTTCATGGATGATTTCTCCGTTTATGGAACTTCTTTTGATGATCGCTTGAGCAACCTTGATCGATTTTTGCAGAGATGTGAAGAAACTAACCTTGTCTTGAATTGGGAGAAGTGCCACTTTATGGTTAATGAAGGTATTGTCTTGGGGCATAAAATTTCTGAAAGAGGTATTGAAGTTGATAAAGCTAAAGTTGATGCTATTGAAAAGATGCCGTGTCCCAAGGACATTAAAGGTATAAGAAGTTTCCTTGGTCATGCTGGTTTTTATAGGAGGTTCATTAAGGACTTCTCTAAAATCTCCAGGACTCTGACTAATCTCTTACAAAAAGATATTCCTTTTGTCTTTGATGATGATTGTGTAGAAGCATTTGGAATACTTAAGAAAGCATTGATATCTGCACCTATTGTTCAGCCACCTGATTGGAATTTACCCTTTGAAATCATGTGTGATGCTAGTGATTATGCTGTAGGTGCTTTTCTAGGACAAAGAGTTGATAAGAAATTAAATGTTATACAATATCCTAGTAAAACTCTAGACAATGCTCAGAGAAATTATGCTACTACTGAAAATGAATTTTTAGCAGTTCTATTTGCTTGTGATAAGTTCAGACCTTATATTGTTGATTCTAAAGTAACTGTTCACACTGATCATGCTGCTATTAAATACCTTATGGAAAACAAAGATGCTAAATCTAGACTTATTAGATGGGTTCTCCTGCTACAAGAATTTGATTTGCATATTATTGATAGAAAGGGAGCTAAGAACCCCGTTGTAGACAACTTGTCTTGGTTAGACAATGTTCTTGATGACCCACTACCTATTGATGATAGCTTTCCTGATGAATAATTAGTTGTCATAAATGCTTCTCGTACTGCTCCATGGTATGCTGATTATGCTAATTACATTGTTGCTAAATTTATACCACCTAGTTTCACATACCAGCAAAAGAAAAAGTTTTTCTATGATTTAAGACATTACTTCTCGGATGACCCACACCTTTATAAAGAAGGAGTAGATGGTGTTATTAGACGTTGTATACCTGAGCATGAACAGGAACAGATCCTACGCAAGTGTCACTCCGAAGCTTATGGAGGACACCACGCTGGAGATAGAACTGCACATAAGGTATTGCAATCCGGTTTTTATTGGCCTACTCTCTTCAAAGATGCCCGTAAGTTTGTCTTGTCTTGTGATGAATGTCAAAGAATTGGTAATATTAGTAGACGTCAAGAAATGACTATGAAATATTCACTTGTTATTGAACCATTTGATGTTTGGGGCTTTGATTATATGGGACCGTTTCCTTCCTCTAATGGGTATACACATATTTTAGTTGCTGTTGATTACGTTACTAAGTGGGTAGAAGCTATTCCAACTAGTAGTGTTGATCATAACACCTCTATTAAGATGCTTAAAGAAGTCATTTTTCCGAGATTTGGAGTCCCTAGATATTTAATGACTGATGGTGGTTCACATTTTATTCATGGTGCTTTTGGTAAAATGCTTGCTAAGTATGATGTTAATCATAGAATTGCATCCCCTTATCACCAACAGTCTAGTGGTCAAGTAGAATTGAGTAATACAGAGCTCAAATTAATTTTGCAAAAGACTGTTAATAGGTCTAGAGAGAATTGGTCCAAGAAACTTGATGATGCATTATGGGCCTATAGAACTACATATAAAAATCCTATGGGTATGTCTCCATATAAAATGGTTTATGGAAAAGCATGTCACTTACCTCTCGCACTAGAACATAAGGCATATTGGGCCATTAAAGAGCTCAATTATGATTTCAAACTTGCCGGTGAGAAGAGGCTATTTGACATTAGCTCACTTTATGAATGGAGAACCCAGGCCTATGAGAATGCCAAACTATTTAAAGAAAAGGTTAAAAGATGACATGACAAAAGGATACAAAAGCGTGAGTTTAATGTAGGTGATTATGGGTTGCTATTCAACTCTCGTTTAAGATTTTTTGCAGGAAAACTTCTCTCTAAATGGGAAGGTCCTTACGTTATCGAGGAGGTCTATCGTTCCGGTGCCATAAAAATCAACTACTTCGAAGGCACAAATCCGAAGGTGGTGAAAGGTCAAAGAATCAAACATTATATCTCATGTAATCCCATAAATGTTGAAACTAATGTTATAGAAACCGTTACCCCGGAGGAATACATAAGGGACACTTTCCAGAACATTTCAGACTCCGAAAAGGAATAGGTATGTGGTACAGTAAGTAAACCGACTCCAAAACAGTTCTAATGGTAATTTTTCTCCGTTTTGGAATATTTAAAAAAATAGGAAAATAAGAAGTAGTCTGAAGAGGACACGAGGCATCCACGAGGGTGGAGGGCGCGCCCTACCCCCTGGGCTTGCCCCCTGCCTCGTGGGTACCTCGTGTGCCCTCCGGACTCCATTTTCTTGCACGTTACTTCTTTTGGTCGGTACAAATTCATTATATAATCTCCCCAAGGTTTTGACAACTGTACCACGCAAATATCCTCTGTTTTTGTTTTGAGTTATTTTTCTGACAGACCTAGATCACCATGACGTCTGCAAGGGCCCCCAAGGACAAGTTCTTCGAGAAGGTCATCAACCCCTACCTCGCGGAAGTGCTGCAACATCCTCAAACCATTAAGATGCGTGAGGGGTTGCTGCACATCCGCGATGTTGAGGGACCAAGGAGGACCGGAAGCATGGAGGCAAGGCTCGAGGCAATGGAGCAACAAGTTTTCAAGTGTCAGGAGATGGTGGAGCGTGGACTCGACTCCAATCACATAATGATCATGGAGTTCACCAACAACCACAAGCTGGACGCCAAGGACATTGGGGAGGCCATCTTCAAGCTTCATGAGAAAATCGAGGACCTCCAAGCCCAGATCTATGACCTGTGAAACCAAAACTGTGAGTATGAATATTGATTCAAGAGGATGAGTTTGGCTGCAGATTTAAGGATCCCGGAGACTCGATCATCCTTCTATGATGGCGAGCCTATGCCTTGGAAGAGGGACGACAAGCCTATATCATCAACAACTCCATCTCCTTCACCAGCAAAAGAGATATAATCACATGGGTACGGTCACTCCCCTTGGCAACTGCCAAGCTTGGGGGAGATGCTCCGGTATCGTATCACCATCACACTCCTATCTTTACCGTATTTCTTAGTTCGATCCTTTTGGTAATATCTTGATCTAGTAGAATAAAGTTTTAGTATGATCTAGTTTTGAGTTTTGCTTTATGATCCTTCTATGTAATCGAGTCCGTGAGCTATATATAATAAAGATTAGTGTTGAGTCAAGGGCTTGATTATCTTGCTATGATCGAGAGGGAATAAAAGAAAAGAGAAAAAAATAAAGAGATCATATTGACCTTGTGGAGAGTAAAGACTTCACATATAAAGAGTATGATGAATAAAAGTTGTTGAGAGTTGACAAACTTAGTTTTGGTCATCGTTGCAATTAATAGGAAGTAATAAAGAAAGAGAGGTTCTCACATATAAATATACTATCTTGGACATCTTTTATGATTGTGAGCACTCATTAAAGTATGACATGCTAAAGAGTTGATGTTGGACAAGGAAGACAACGTAATGGGTTATGTTTTCTTATATCCGAAATAAAGTATATTGTCATGGATCATCCAACATGTTGAGCTTGCCTTTCTCCCTCATGCTAGCCAATTCTTTGCACCAAGTAGAGATACTACTTGTGCTTCCAAATATCCTTAAACCCAGTTTTGCCATGAGAGTCCACCATACCTACCTATGGATTGAGTATGATCCTTCAAGTAAGTTGCCATCGTTGCATGCAATAAAAATTGCTCTCTAAATATGTATGATTTATTAGTGTGGAGAAAATAAGCTTTATACGATCTTGTGATATGGAAGCAATAAAAGCGACGGACTGCATAATAAAGGTCCATATCACAAGTGGCAATATAAAGTGACGTTCTTTTGCATTAAGATTTCGTGCATCCTACCATAAAAGCACATGACAACCTCTGCTTCCCTCTGTGAAGGGCCTATCTTTTACTTTTGTCTTATACCTTATACAAGAGTCATGGTGATCTTCACCTTTCCTTTTTACATTTTATCCTTTGGCAAGCACATTGTGTTGGAAAGATCCTGATATATATATATATCCAATTGGATGTAAGTTAGCATGAATTATTATTGTTGACATTACCCTTGAGGTAAAAGGTTGGGAGGCAACACTATAAGCCCCTATCTTTCTCTGTGTCCGATTAAGACTCAATAACCATAAGTATTGCGTGAGTGTTAGCAATTATGAAAGACTAAATGATAGTTGAGTATGTGGACTTGCTGAAAAGCTCTTATATTGACTCTTTCCGATGTTATGATAGATTGCAATTGCTTCAATGACTGAGATCATAGTTTGTTAGTTCTCAATGAAGTTTCTGATTCATACTTGACATTGTGAATAGATTATTACTTGAGCATAAGAAATCATATGACAATATCCATATATGTTGCTGTTATAAGAATGATCATGATGCCCTCATGTTCGTATTTTATTTTATCAACACCTCTATCTCTAAACATGTGGACATATTTATCGTTATCGGCTTCCGCTTGAGGACAAGCGAGGTCTAAGCTTGGGGGAGTTGATACGTCCATTTTGCATCATGCTTTTATATCGATATTTATTGCATTATGGGCTGTTATTACATGTTATGTCACAATACTTATGCCTATTCTCTCTTATTTTACAAGGTTTACATGAAGAGGGAGAATGCCGGCAGTTGGAATTCTGGGCTGGAAAAGGAGCAAATATTAGAGACCTATTCTGCACCGCTCCAAAAGTCCTGAAACTTCATGAAAGTTATTTTTGGAATTAATAAAAAATACTGGCGAAAGAATCCACCAGAGGGGGCCCACACCCTGGCCACAAGGGTGGGGGCGCCGCCTACCCCCTGGGCGTGCCCCCTGCCTCGTGGGCCCCCTGGCAGGCCTCCGGTGCCCATCTTCTGCTATATGAAGTCTTTTACCCTGGAAAAAATCATAAGAGCTTTCGGGAAGAAACTCCGCCGCCACGAGGCGGAACCTTGGCAGAACCAATCTAGGGCTCCGGCAGAGCTGTTCTGCCGCGGAAACTTCCCTCCGGGAGGGGGAAATCATCGTCATCACCAACAATCCTCTCATCGGGAGGGGGTCAATCTCCATCAACATCTTCACCAGCACCATCTCCTCTAAAACCCTAGTTCATCTCTTGTATCCAATCTTTGTCCCACAGCCTCAGATTGGTACCTGTGGGTTGCTAGTAGTGTTGATTACTCCTTGTAGTTTATGCTAGTTGGTTTATTTGGTGGAAGATCATATGTTCAGATCCTTTATGCATATTAATACCCCTCTGATTATGAACATGAATATGATTTGTGAGTAGTTACATTTGTTCCTGATGACCCACAAGTATAGGGGATCTATGGTAGTCCTTTCAATAAGTAAGAGTGTCAAACCCAACGAGGAGCAGAAGGAAATGATAAGTGGTTTTCAGAAAGGTATTCTGTGCAAGCACTGAAATTATCGGTAACAGATAGTTTTGTGATAAGGTAATTTGTAACGAGTAACAAGTAACAAAAGTAAATAAAGTGCAGCAAGGTGGCCCAGTCCTTTTTGTAGCAAAGGACAAGCCTGGACAAACTCTTATATAGAGAAAAGCGCTCCCGAGGACACATGGGAATTATCGTCAAGCTAGTTTTCATCACGTTCATATGATTCGCGTTCGGTACTTTGATAATTTGATATGTGGGTGGACCGGTGCTTGGGTGTTGTCCTTACTTGGACAAGCATCCCACTTATGATTAACTCCTATTGCAAGCATCCGCAACTACAAAAGAAGTATTAAGGTAAACCTAACCATAGCATGAAACATATGGATCCAAATTAGCCCCTTACGAAGCAATGCATAAACTAGGGTTTAGGCTTCTGTCACTCTAGCAACCCATCATCTACTTATTACTTCCCAATGCCTTCCTCTAGGCCCAAATAATGGTGAAGTGTCATGTAGTCGACGTTCACATGACACCACTAGAGGAGAGACAACATACATCTCATCAAAATATCGAACGAATACCAAATTCACATGACTACTAATAGCAAGACTTCTCCCATGTCCTCAGGAACAAACGTAACTACTCACAAAGCATATTCATGTTCATAATCAGAGGAGTATTAATATGTATATAGGATCTGAACATATGATCTTCACCAAATAAACCAACTTGCATCAACTACAAGGAGTAATCAACACTACTAGCAACCTACAGGTACCAATCTCAGACTTAGAGACAAGAATTGGATACAAGAGATGAACTAGGGTTTGAGAGGAGATGGTGCAGGTGAAGATGTTGATGGAGATTGGCCCCCTCCCAATGAGAGGAGCGTTGGTGATGACGATGGCGATGATTTCCCCCTCCCGGAGGGAAGTGTCCCCGGCAGAACAGCTCCGCCAGAGCCCTAGATTGGTTCCGCCAAGGTTCCGCCTCGTGGCGGCGGAGTCTCGTCCCGAAAGCTTGCTTATTATTTTTCCTCGGACGAAAGACTTCATATAGCAGAAGATGGGCACCGGAGGGCCACCAGGGGGCCCACGAGGCAGGGGCGCGCCCCCCACCCTCGTGCCCAGAGTGTGGGTCCCCTCTGGTATTTTTTATTATTTCCAAAAATAACTTCCGTGGAGTTTCAGGACTTTTGGAGTTGTGCAGAATAGGTCTCTAATATTTGCTCCTTTTCCAGCCTAGAATTCCAGCTGCCGGCATTCTCCCTCTTCATGTAAACCTTTTAAAATAAGATAGAATAGGCATAAGTATTGTGACATAATGTGTAATAACAGCCCATAATGCAATGAATATCAATATAAAAGCATGATGCAAAATGGGCGTATCAGCGTGGCACGGAGGGCACCATAGGACAGCACCAATATAAAACATACAACTCAAACCAATCAAGATCATCAATCAACCCAAAGAACAAAAGAGATCTACTCAAACATCATAGGATGGCAACACATCATTGGATCATAATATGTGGCATAAAGCACCATGTTCAAGTAGGGGATTACAGCGGGTGCGGGAGAGTGGACCGCTTAAAAGAGATGAGGAAGGTGATGAAGATGGTGATGTTGATGAAGACGATCACCGCGGCGGTCGTTCCCCTGGCGGCACTCTAGCGCCACCGAGAGCTAGGGGGAGAGTCTCCCCCTTGTGCTTCCTCCTCCATGGCCTCCCCCCTAGATGGGGAGAGGTTCTCCATCTGGTCCTTCATCTCCATGGTGATGATGGCCCCTCCAGCTTCCTCCTTCATGGCCTCCGGTGATAATGGCCCCCTCTGGTAGGGTGCCGAAGAGGGCCTAGATTGCGTTTTCATGGCTACAGAGGCTTGTGGCGGCAGAACTTCCGATCTAGGGTTCTTTTCGAGGGTTTGGGTCTTTATAAGAATTTTTGGCGTCGGTCTCACGTTAAGGGGGTGCCCGAGGGGCCCACAAGCCTGGAGTTTTTTCCCTGGGGGTAGGGCGTGGCTAGAGGGATTATGGACTCCTCGTCCACTTCTTGGCCCAGCTCTGGTGCTTCGGGGGTCTCTTTTGGTCCATAAAAAGTCACCATAAATTTGCATCCCATTCCGAGAACTTTTATTTATGCATTAAAAAACGACACCACTGTGCAGAAATAAAAGCTCTCGGAGTGGGCTGAAAATTTACGGTAATTTTTTATGGACCGAGAGAGACCCATGAAGCTTCAAGGAAGGATCAGAAGCCTCACGAAGGAGCGACAAGACTGGGGGCACGCCCTCCCCCCCCCCCCAGGGCACATCGGGTAAGCTTGTCGCTCCCTCGTGGGCCCCCTTGACGTGAGACTAACGCCAAAAATTCCTATAAATACCAAAAACCACAGAAAGAAACCTAGAACTTCCGCTCCGCCGTCGCAAGCCTCTATACCTCTGGGAACTCATCTATAGCCCGTTCCGGCACCCTGCCGAAGGGGGAAATCATCACCAGAGCCATCGTCATCATCCCGGTGGCCACCATGATGAGGAGGGAGTAGTTCACCCTTGGGGTTGAGGGTATGTACCAGTAGCTATGCGTATGATCTCTCTCTCTCTCTCTCGTGTTCTTGATTTGGCACGATCTTGATGTACCGCGATCTTTGCTAATATAGTTGAATCATATGGTATTTCTCTCTCTCTCTGTCTCGTTATGATGAATTGAGTTTTTACCTTTGAGGTTTCACTATTATCGGATTGAATACTTGTTGGATTTGAGAACACTTGATGTATGTCTTGCATATGAATACCCGTGGTAACAATGGGGTATTATATTGATTCACTTGATGTATGTTTTGGCACTCAACTCACGGATTCCTGAGGTGACATTGGGGTAATCTATGCATAGGGTTTGATCCATGTTTTTGTCCTACTTTCTTTGGTAGAAATCTTGGGGCACTCTTTGAAGTTTTTTTTGTTGGATTGAATATTATGAATCTGAAGTTGTTTGATGCATATTGTATAATCAACTCACGGATACTTGTGGTGACATTTGAGTATCTAGGTGACATTAGAGTTGGTTGATGTGTATCATATGGTGTTATTTTAGTACGAACTCTAGGGTTGTTTGTGACACTTACAACAATAGCTTAATAGATTGATCGGAAATGATAACTTTGATGTGCTTTCGTACCCTGCAAAAAATTTCATCTTATGTTCACTTCTTGATAAGAACTTTGGATTGACTCTTTTTCGCATCTTGAGTGATTGTTATATGATTCAATTATGTTAGCATGGTTGAGAGATTGCACTAGTGAAAGTAAGAACCCTAAGCCTTGTTTCTAAGCATTGCAATACCATTTGTGCTCTATTTTATCACTTGCTATGTCGGAGTAAATGGCCACGGGTAGCCTAACCGACTGCCCCTGGCTCTTCCAAAAAATTATCAGGCCTTTGGGCCTTCAAGCATTTCAAGCATTGGGCCGCCTTCCTCGGTCGGCTATTTCTAAAGCCGACTCCCAGAAGGCGACCCAGCCTCAGCAACCTCCCCCAAGATAACCACGAGATGGCCGACTCCGGGAAGCCGGCCATAGAGGATGCCGACTCCCCAGAGCCGGCCATGAAGAACGCCGACTCCAAGAAGCCGGCCAAGACCGCACCCACCAAAACTACACCCACATAACGGTGACAAGACGGGGTGTGGCCACAGTGCAGCCCACTACCCCCGAAGGCCGAGACAGGCATGGCCACAGGACGCCGTACGGGACAGCCATCTCCCTTCCGGCTCGGCACTGTAGCCATGCTGGCCTCAACGTCACCCACGTCAGACGCCAGTACGGCCCACGAGCGGCGGTCCCCTTTAGCTAGAGAGAGGCGCGAAGGCGGCCTGGCCTCCACCAGTCGGCCGAGGGCGTAGCCGGCCCCCAGAAGCCCGCTACCCCCTCCCTCGAAGCATGTGCCACTTAAGGAGACAAGACGAGGTAAGGCTACAGTGAGAGCCCTCGAGGCGGCACACTGTAGCCACGCTTACCTCGACGGAGCCCTCGTCATCAGGGGCGAGGCTATAGTAAGCAGCCGCCGACAAGACCCTAGGCGGTGGGGCCGGCCTGTCGACCAAGAGGCCGGCCGCCGGTGGGGCCTACCAGTCGGCGGGCCCCAACTGCCGGCGGAGAAGCCGGCGAGCGTAGACACTGACGGCTGGGACCAGCGCCCAGCCGGATTACAATTGTACCCCCGGGGGGTAGGCCTATATAAACCCCCGGGACACCCATGCAAAGGGTTGGCTTCTTAGCATTACACACACACCATAGAGAGAGAGAAGCGAGAGCTAGCCTTGTTCTTCTTCTCCCTTGAACCCAACAGCTCTAGGAGCGATTGTAGTTACTCTTTCTGATCTAGTGATCATGCGGAGACCCCGCAGAGTAGGACTAGGGGTGTTATCTCCTCGGAGAGCCCCGAACCTGGGTAAGATTCGCCGGCGTGCATGTCTTCGCCTCATCCCGTTTCCAGGCACCGGCGACATCTTACTGGCACCCACCATGATAAGCCACCCGTTGGCATATGTCGCACCTACCACCCGACATGCTACCTTGATGTTTTTTGTTTTTAGATTACGAAAACCTATATCTACTATCCATACTACACTTGTATCACCATCTCTTCGCCAAACTAGTGCACCTATACAATTTACCATTGTATTGGGTGTGTTGGGGACACAAGAGATTTGTTGTATTTGATTGCAGGGTTGTTTGAGAGAGAGTATCTTCGTCGCACGCGACCCATGAATTGATAAACCTTAGGTCATCCACTTGAGGGGAAATTGCTACTGTCCTACAAAACTATGTGCTTGGAGGCCCTACATGAGTCTACAAGAATAAGTTGTCTAGTAGACATCAGTCTTCATGAGCAAGCAAGTTGGATGCACACCCACTTTAATATTTTTATTTTTGAGCTTTCATACACTTATCGCCCTTGTGCATCTGTTGCATGGAAATCCCTACTCCTTGCATTCACATCAATTGATGGGCATCTCCATATCCCGTTGATTAGCCTCGTCGGTGTGAGACTCTCTCCTTCTTTTGTATTCTATATCATCTCTACCACCATACTCTCTTCCACCCATAGTGCTATATCCATGGCTTACGCTCATATATTGCGTGAGGGTTGAAATAGCTGAAGCGCGTTAAAAAGTATGAACCAATTTCTTGGCTAACACCGGGGTAGTGCATGATTTATATTTTCTGTTAAGAAGATTGAGCATGATAAGGCTATATGATTTTGTAGGGATAGCATTATTTGGCCTTGATATTTTGAAAGACATGATTGTTTGTTGGTATTCCTGAGTATTGATGTCTTTATGTCAAATTATAGACTATTTCCTTGAATCATTCGGATCTAGATATTCATGCCGCAAAAAGGATTACAAGATGAATGTGATAGGTAGCATTCCACAGAAAAAATTTATGTCTTTATCATTTACCTACTCGAGGACGGGCAGGAATTAAGCTTGGGGATGCTTGATACGCCTCCAATGTTATAGTATCAATCTTGGATGTTTACTATGCAATTATATATCATTTTTTGGGAATAGCCTACTAACCTAGTGCCCAGTGTTAGTTGCTGTTTTTTTCTTGTTTTTTGCTTTTTAGAAATAGTACAAAACCGAGTCCAAATGCTATGAAACTTTTTGATCATTTTTTCTGGACCAGAAGGGACCCTAGAAGCTTCGGGAGAAGACCTGAAGAGCCACGAGGAAGCGACAAGCTCGGGAGGCGCGCCCCAGGGGGTGTGATACGTCTCTAACGTATCTATAATTTTTTATTTTTCCATGCTATTATAGCAACAATCTTGGATGTTTTATATGCAATTATATGTCATTATATATCATTTTTTGGGACTAATGTATTAACTTAGTGCCCAGTGTCACTTGATGTTTTTTGCCTGTTTTGGTTTTTCAGAATATCAATATCAAACGAAATCCAAATGCCACGAAACTTTTTGGAGATTTTTTTCTAGACATAAGAGACCCTAGAAGCTTCGGGAAAGGACGGAAAGATGAAGCATGGGCCCACGAGGCACCATGGCGTGTCCAGAGGGGTAGGCGCGCCCTAGTGGCTTGCGGGGGCCATGAGTGTTCGTTTGACCTAACTCTGCATGTATAAATTCTCTAAAATCGAGAAACCAACAAAGAGCCGGGCGAAATACTTTTTGCACCGCTGCAAGTTCCTGTTCTCGAGAGATCCTATCTAGAGGCCTTTTTCGGCACACTGCCAGAGAGGGAATCAGTCATGGAGGGGATCTACATCAACCTTGCCGCCCTTCCGATGAGGTGTTAGTAGTTTACCACAGACCTACGGGTCCATAGTTAGTAGCTAGATGGCTTCTTCTCTCTATTTGATGTTCAATACAATGGTGCCCTTATGTTCTTGGAGTTCTATTCGATGTGATCACTTTTTGCGGTGTCTTTGTTGGGCTCCGATGAATTGTGAGTTTATGATCAGATTAACCATGAATATTATTTCAGTCTTCTCTGAACTCTTTTATGCATGATTATTATAGCTTTGTATTTCTCTCCAATCTATTGATTTGGTTTCGCCAACTAGATTGATTTTTTTGCAATGGGAGATGTGCTTTGTGATGGGTTGGATGCTCAATCCCAGTAACGGAAAGGGACATGACATGTATTTTATCGTTGTCATTAAGGATAAAATATGGTATTTATTCATGCGTGATTTTAATATGTCTACATCATGTCATCTTGCTTAAGGCGTTACTCCTTTCTTTATGAACTTAATAATCTCATGATGGATAGCAGTCGATGTGTGGAGTAATATAATAGTAGATAAAGGTAGGAGTCGGTCTACTTGTCTCGGACATGATGCATATATACATGACTATTGCCTTGGGTATCGTCATGATTATTTGCTTTTCTATCAATTGCCAAACAGTAATTTGTTTACCCGCCGTATGCTATTTTCAAGAGAGAAGCCTCTACTGAAAAGTGAAAACTATGGCCCCCGGGTCTACTTTTATCATATATAAAAATCCAAAAATACCTTAGTGCAATTTTATTTACATTATTTTATTTTGTATTTTTGTTCTACCTATTTATCACTACGAAATTTAATCCTTGCAATTAACCGTCGAGGGATTGACAACACCTTATTTGCGTTGGGTGCAAGTATTTGTTAATTTTTGTGTATGTGCTTGATACGTCTCCAACATATCTATAATTTTTTTATTGTTCCATGCTATTAGAGTATCAATCTTGGATGTTTTATATACCATTATATGCAATTATATATCATTTTTGGGGACTAACCTACTAACTTAGTGCCCAGTGCTAGTTGTTGTTTTTGCCTGTTTTTGATTTTTTCAGGAAATCAATATCAAACAGAGTCCAAACAAAGAAAAAACTTTGGATTAACTTTTTTTGTACCAGAAGAGACCCTAGAAGGTTCGGGAGAAGACCTAACGAGCCATGAGGGAGCGAAAACCTCAGGGGGCGCTCCCCCAGGCTTGTGGGCCCCTCATGGCACCTCCAACCCTAATTCCATCGCTATAAATACTCTAATATCCCCCTGACATTAGAGAGCCACCCAAAATACTTTCTCCGCCCGCCGCAAGTTTTATGTTCTCATGAGATCCCATCTGGAGGCCTTATCCGATATTCTACCGGATGGGGAATCGATCACGAAGGGGCTCGACATCAACTATGATTCCCTTGTGATGATGTGTGAGTAGTTTACCATGGACCTATGGGTCCATAACTAGTAGCTAGATGGATTCTTCTCTCTCTTTGATCTTCAATACAATGTTCTCCTTGACGTTCTTGGAGATCTATTCGAAGTAATGACTTTTTGCGGTGTGGTTGTTTGGATCCGATGAATTGTGGGTTTATGATCCGATTATCCATAAATATTATTTGAGTTTTCTCTCAACTCTTTTATGCATGATTATTATAGCTTCATATTTCTCTCTGATATATTGCTTTGGTTTGGCCAACTAGATTGATTTTTCTTGCAATGGGAGAGGTGCTTTCTAATGGGTTCGATCTTGCGGTGCTCAATCCAGTGACCGAAAGGGACGTGGCACGTATTGTATTGTTGCTATTAAGGATAACAAGATGGGGTTTATTCATGCGTGAGTTTACTTTGTCTACATCATGTCATCTTGCTTAAGACGTTACTCCATTCTTTATGAACTTAATACTCTAGATGCATGCTGGATAGCAGTCGATGTTTGGTGTAATAGTAGTAGATACAGGCAGGAGTCGGTCTACTTGTCTCAGACGTGATGCCTATATACATGATCATGGCCTTGGATATCGTCATGATTATTTGCTTTTCTATCAATTGCCCAATAGTAATTTGTTTACCCGTCGTATGTTATTTTCAAGGTAAAGGCCTCTAGTGAAAATTATGGCACTGGGATATACTTTTATCATATATAAAGTCCTAAAAAATACCTTGATGAACTTTTTCTTTATTTATTTTATTTTGTATTTTTGTTCGATCTATATATCTATCACCATACAATTTAACCTTGCAAGTGATCGCCGAGGGATTGACAACCCCTTGTTCGTGCTGGGTGCAAGGAATTGTTATTTTGTGTGCAGGTACTGTTAACAAGGTGTTGTGTGGTTCTCCAACTGGATTGATAACCTTGGTTCTTAACTGGGGAAAATACTTATCTCTGTTGTGCTGCATCATCCACTCCTCTTCGGAGAAATCCCAACGCAGTTCACAAGTAGCAGGAAGAATTTCCGGCGCCGTTGTTGGGGAGACATCATCAAGATCTATTAAGTACCTATGCATAAACTTTTATCTCCTTGTCTTTACATTATTTGTCATTTGCCTCCTATTTTCATCTCCCCCACTTCTAAGACCTTTTCACAAAAATATTTTTTGTCTGTATTTTCCGTGTTTATATATCATTTTTTGGTACTAACGTATTAACTTAGTGCCCAGAGCCAGTCGTTGTTTTTTGCATGTTTTTGGCTTTTCAGGAAATCTATACCTACTAATAAAGCAAGGTGAGTTTCTCCGATTTTTTCATCTTGTCACCACCAATTTTTTACTATCCAAGGTGGTACTAATTTTTTGTGCTACTGCTAGAAAAGAAAAACAGTTTTGTTCAGAATTTTGTATGTGAGCCGCGCACGTTGCAGCCCAGCAAAGCCACTCCATTTGTTTCTAGTCCAGGCAGCTGAGAAACAATATTTACCGCATGGGGAGGCAAATAGTCAGAGTTTCGCATAGGGCACCAAAGATTGGGTCGGCCCGTTTTCTTTTTTCTCTATTTTGTTCATATTTTTCTTTTTCCTTCCTTTCATTTTTTCTTTTCTCTTTCTTTCTCCTTTTTCCAATTTTATTTTTTCCTTTTTTTCCTACACTCAAATTTTCAATTTCTTCGGAATCCAATTTTTGTTTAAATTTTCATAAAAGTTGCAGAATTTCAAAAAAAAAATCCATTTCGATATATGTTTAAAACTTTAAATTTTTCCTTTTTGTTCCATTTTTAAAAAAACTAAAACAGTCTTCACATTTTTTTATTGTTTACGTTATCCAAAATTGTTTGATATTTTCAAAATAAATTGTATTTTAGAAAATGATATAAATTCATAAAATATTCATGTTAATTAAAATGTCCCCAAATTTTAAGTAATGTTTGTGTTTAAAAAACAAGTTTTAAAAAAATTGTTTTCAATGTTCCAAGCATGTTTCCATTTTCAAAAATTGTTCACAAATACAAAAAATGTCCGTTTTCTTTAAAAAAATCATGTTTTCAAGAAATGTTTCTGAATTTCAAACAATCTGTTTCAAGTTTTGTTCATATGTTTTCCAAAAGTTAATGAGGTTTTCAAAAAAATGCTCGCACTTTTTAGAAAAAGAATTAGGATTTCAAAAATTGTTCACATTTCGTAGAATATTAAGAATTTCATAACTATTACTTTATTATTTGAAAAGTTCAAAAAATATCAGAAAAATCAAAAAATGTCTTGAATGTTATGCTACATTATGTTCTTAAAAATCGGTTGCCCATTTTTTCCTTGTTCGAATGGCTAGAAGCACGTGGTCGAGTTTTTTAGGTCGTGACTCTTATCCTACAACTCAGTGGTTGTTTTGGATTTTAATTCGCGCCTAACAAAGACATGTGGTTTTCATAACTGCGAGTGGCCTGGCCCAGACGCGAACTGTTGTGCATCCCATGTGCCATTTGACTATAAAAGAGAATATGTTAGTTGGCTATAATTGAAAGAAATTGTAGGCACATGCCAATAAAAGATGATATGCTGGTTTGGCCCTGATTATAAAAATGTAGGCAAGTGAGTGCTAAAATTGTGAAAGAGAATAAACCCTGGTAAAGCGGGGACTACCTAGTTATGCGCTGATTATGGCAATGAAATGGGATTTGCTGCAATTAGTAATCCATTTGATTACGCCATGTAGGAGAGAGTGATCGAAGCAACTATTCCCCGAAGGTCACCGTGCAGCACAAAATGAGGAGGCAACCATGATACATCCATTTTGCATCATGTTTTCCTACTGTTATTTATGATGTTTTTATGCATAATAATGCTTCTTGGAGTAATTCTAATGCCTTTTCTCTCATAATATGCAAGGTACACACAAAGAGGGAGAATTCCGGCAGTTGGAAATCTGGACCTGAAAAAGCTACGTCAGGCTACCTATTCTGCACAACTCCAAACAAGCTGAAACTCCACAGAGAATTTTAATGGAATATATGATGAATATTGGAGCAAATAAGTACTAGAGGGGGCCCACCAGGTGGGCACAACCCACCTGGGCGCGCCAGGGAGCCCAAGCGCGCCCTGGTGGGTTATGCTCACCCTGGCCCACCTCTGGTGCCCATCTTCTAGTATATAGGTCATTTTGACCTAGAAAAATAAGGAGAGGGATTTCCGGATGGAGCACCACCGCTTAAGGCGGAACTTGGGCAAGAGCACTTCTGCCCTCCGGCGGAGCGATTCTGCCGGGGGAACTTCCCCCCCGGAGGGGGAAATCATCGTCATCATCATCACCAACAACTCTCCCATCTTGGGGAGGGCAATCTCCATCAACATCGTCAACAGCACCATCTCAACTCAAACCCTAGTTCATCTCTTGTGTTCAATCTTGTTACCGGAACTATAGATTGGTGCTTGTGGGTGACTAATAGTGTTGATTACATATTGTAGTTGATTACCATATGGTTTATTTGGTGGAAGATTATATGTCCAGACCCAATATGCTATTTAATACCCATCTGATCTTGAGCATGATTATCATTTGTGAGTAGTTACTTTTGTTCTTGAGGTCATGGGAGAAATCATGTTGGAAGTAATAATGTGAACTTGATATGTGTTCGATATTTTGATAGTATGTATGTTGTGATTCCCTTAGTGGTGTCATGTGAACGTCGACTACATGACACTTCACCACATTTGGGCCTAAGGGAATGCATTGTGGAGTAGTAAGTAGATGATGGGTTGCAAGAGTGACAGAAGCTTAAACCCCAGTTTATGCGCTATTCCGTAAGGGACCGATTGGATCCAAAAGTTTAATGCTATGGTTAGAATTTATTCTTAATACTTTTCTCGTAGTTGCGGATGCTTGCGAGAGGGTTAATCATAAGTAGGAGGCTTGTTCAAGTAAGAACAGCACCTAAGCACCCGTCCACCCACATATCAAATTATCAAAGTAGCGAACACAAATCGAACCAACATGGTCAAAGTGACTAGATGAAATTCCTGTGTACCCTCAACGCTTTGCTTATTATAAGAGACCATTTTTGCCTGTCCTTTGCCTCAAAAGGATTGAGCTACCTTGCTGCACTTTTGTTACTATCATCGTTACTTGCCCGTTACAAATTATCTTTCTATCAAACTACTCTATTACTTACAATTTCAGCACTTGCAGATAGTACCTTGCTGAAAACCACTTGTCATTTCCTTCAGCTCCTCGTTGGGTTCGACACTCTTACTTATCAAAAAGAGCTACAATTGATCCCCTATACTTGTGGTTTCGACACTCTTACTTATCCACAACCTAGAGACGGAGGCGGACCCGAAGGGAAAGAAGGCACGAGTTGAGTGGTGGCCACCACCCCAACCAACCCCACCACTATCAAGATCTCGTGGGAAAAACATGGCCTGTGAGAACACCGCAACTCCTCTCTCTATCGCCCCACCACTTCGGAGACCGTTTTGATGAACACATGCAATTATCTCTCCCGATGCTTCTCGTGAATTAAATCTCCCGTTGCAATGCACGGGCATATGTCTTAGTCAATATCAAACAGAATCCAAATGAAGAAAAAACTTTGGATTAACTTTTTCTAGACCAGACCCTAGAAGGTTCGAGAGAAGACCAGACGAGCCACGAGGGAGCGACAAGCTCAGGGGGCGCACCCCCTAGGCTTTTGGCCCCCTCGTGGCACCTCCTGTCGTGGTTCTAAGTCTGACAGTAGAATAGGGGGTATGTATGGAGAGGCAAGATCCTAGCTACGGTGAGGTTGTGCACACAAGATTTACGAGTTCAGGCCCTTCGCGGAGGAAGTAACAGCCCTACATATCGGTGCCCAGAGGCTCGGTCGACTGGATTATGCGCAAAGTTACAGGGGGTGCGAACCCTTGTGCCAGTGGAGGGGGTGGCTTATATAGAGTGCGCCATGACCCCGGCCAGCCCACGTCACAAGGAGTTCGATGTACATAAAGAGGGAAAGTTACTGGTAACGCCAGCATTAAAGTCATATAAATTATCATTACGACTATGGAGTGAGCGCCCGACCGTTGTTATTCAGAGTGACTTTAGATCTTCTGTTCTCCGAGTGGTTTCTGGTATGGTCAAATGAATATCTTGGTTGAATGGAATTGGGTTATCCGGGTGAACCCTTAGTCGAGTGGGTTGTGTCCTGTGGTGATTTCAGTCGGTAGAATCTGCTGCCCTTTGAATGTCCTTGACTGTAGGGCAATGTCCTTGGGTAGGGTGCTTAGATCAGGTCTATTGCCCTACCCTAGGTACATGTGATCGTCATTAGCCCCTGAATGGTTCTGGGTCCGAGTGGAGATGGAGTTGAAGGTGGTTCCGACCCAACTTCCATGCTTTAGAAACACTTTACTTGGATTAGCGAACCATGCAAAAACTTTGACTTCATTTTCAGTCGCCTTGAGCCATTCAGAAGTTGTCGAGTGAACTTTGTTGATAAGCTTTGAGTGTTTAATATGGTATAAAATCTTCGGCATGATTGACTGCTCTGCCATTCCCGGATCTCGCGAGATTTGAAATTTGGGGAAGCGCGCGGGGCGGAGAGAGCCGTGGTAATCAGAGTGGATTAGGCTAGGGCACCTCGATCCCCATGCCACCTTTTTCGCCACGTACCGCGCGCATGACTGTTGTGGGATTTGACAGGATTGCTCGGGCCCACAAGTCAGTCACTCGGGGAACAAGCCCATATAAGGCGCCTGGGCCAGTACCCATGCACTATGCGCCCCATTTCCTTTCTTCCTCCTCTGCTTCTCTACTGCATCCATCTCCGCCCTCGGCGCCGCCACCCAGCCTGAACTCAACCCGTCACACTGGGGAAGGAGAAGACGGCGGCTCTGGAGCGCGCAAAGAGGACGACAGCGAAGGGGGAGAAGACGAGACGAGGAGGGTCTTCGTCGAGATCTGGCCTGCCGCCTGGCTGGATCCAGGGCGACTGGATTCGGTCGACGATCCAACAGGAGGACTTGGAGGATCTGGTGGAGGGGTGATTGATTCCCCACGGCTCTTGGCGACTTCCGGAGGACAAGACCGAGCCGCAGCCGCAAGAGGGTGAGTGTGTCCTTCTCCCCACTCACGTCGACCGCGGTTTCTCTTTGCCCCCACATCCTTTTTTCCGGGGTTTTCTGAATTTCTTCGGATCCCAACTTCATCATTTTTCTCCCAACACCATCACATACCTTGCTGCATTCGTGTCCATGTGCGAGAACTTTCTGGGGTGTCGACCGCACTAGGGTCTCTTCAAGCACATTTTCACTTGTCTTTCTTAGTCTGTAAAAAAGGCTAATCTGAGTGATGAGAGGACACATATGATCCAGATGTGTCGGGACCCCGATCCTAAGTCACACCGATCTAGCCGGTAACACCTCATATCACTTTGCGGCCTCACGCACGGTATTCCCATGGGTGTCGCCTTACCAAGGCCCGGGACCGTTTGCGCCTTTTGGCTCACGTATATGATAGTGTCGCTAGCATCCATATGACAGAGAACCCGGGCCGACATGGCTAGTCGTGAACCCAAAGCGGCACTAACTTACGGGAACAGGCATACATGAATCAACATCGAGCATGTCGGTCAGCAGCGTGTGAATCCAGGTTGTAGCACTGGGCTAACAGGACTCCGGGAACCCGGGCTGTAGCAGGCTAGGCAGGACTCCGGATGTCACCGCGTGACATTTCCCCGAAGGGATAGACATAGGAACGAAGTGAAACACATGCCGGCCAGTCAAGCGTTCCGGAGCAGTAGTGCTGGGCTAGCAGGACTCCGGTGAACCGGGCTGTAGCGGACTACTATCGCTCATGGAAGCACTAGACTACATTTCCCCATAAGAGAGGCTGCCAAGGATAAACAACTAGATAGTCGGATCCCACACATAGCAATACACGTCACACGTACGCATAACATGCAAGTATGTGTTGTACAACATGGCATCACAACATAACCAACTCATATAGATAAAAGCTCAGAAGAGCCACATAGCATTCATTACAAACAGGGGTCACATGACCCATCATTCAGAGCACACAAGCAACAAGCGGAAGTATTACATGTCTGGGTATAGACATCTACAAATGAAAAAGGCTGAAGAGCCTGACTATCTACAACATCCGATCAAGATCGTAGTTGAGGTAACAAGCTACTTGTCGAAGTCCAAGCGGAACTACTAGTGAGACAGAAGTCTCCGCTACAAAAACATAAATAAAGCAACATGAGTACAAAGGTACTCAGCAAGACTTACATCAGATCCTATCATACATGCATTAGTATCAAGGAGGCAATGTGGGGTTCAGTTGCAGCAAGCCAGCTTTGACTCAGTGGCTATCCTGTTCTACGACTACGAGAAACTTCTTTGAGGTAAGAAAGCACACACGAGTCCACTAATCACCACATCAATACACTACTATGGATTCATTCCCGTCTCACTACGAGAAGCCATCCATAGAACTCACACTTATCTTGAGCATTTTAGAGTATCCACTTCAAGTTGTCTATGTACCACGTAAGCATCCAAGAAGTCCATAACCGAGGACACGGCTATTCGAATAGATCATGATAACCCTGCAGGGGTGTACTTCTTCACACACGCTCTCACCACTTATCACCATGTACACGTCATGTATCTCGGCAACCTTCAAGCGGAAGCCTGGCGAGGGTGTCGGCCACAACCTGACTAACCACACAAGATTCTAGTCCAGGTTTATCGCCTATTCGGGTTCCATCCGCAAGGAGATCCGGCCGAGGTTTCGCTCACGGCCCCAAACGATGTGTGCAGGGTTCCCGAGCCCACCATCCGGGTGCCACTCGGTACACCGGGCCACGTGTGCCTAGTCTGTCCCAAGCCCACCCTGCCGGGTGCCACTCAGTAGAAAAATAGCACTACCTACAAACACCAAAAACTATTTGCAACTCCTGGACAGAGATCAAGGCGGTTAATAAGTCGAGAGAGCTTGGAGCGCCCGGAGCCCAATGTGTGGTAGTAGATAGTCATTGGACAACTTACATAGAACTCGGTTCTTAAGGACGGTCCCAATGAGACAACCCACCATGTACTCCTACATGGCCTCTCACCGCTACCTTTACCAAATCGTGTTCACACGCTTAACTCTCGGCACCAGAACATATCGTAACACTCCAATTCATTCCCAATGAACCAGACCTGACACAACTCTAAGCAATAGCAGGCATGGAATGGTAGGAACACAACATGGCTCAATCAACTCCTACACATGCTAGTGGGTTTCAACTATTTACTGTGGCAATGACAGGTCATGCAGAGGAATGGGTTCAACTACCGCAGCATAAAGTAGCAGTTGAATCGTTGTTGTCCTAATGCAATAAAAGAGAGCAGGAGCGAGAGAGTAGGATTGTATCGGAATGAACAAGGGGGTTTGCTTGCCTGGTAGATCAACAGAGGAGGCACTGCTTCACAGGCAGGTACTCTCGAGCACTCTTCGGAGCAGGACCTATCGAAAAGGAATGGTGTCAACAATCAATACACAAGCATATGCAACAATATGATGCATGATCATGGCATGTAGATGTGATGTTGTTTGTGCTAATGCATCTAGCATTCATTTCGGTGAAATCCATTTGAACTAAAGATTTAAATGCATCTGCAAAGTAAGCTCTTATATATGCCATTTATATGTTTTCACCTATACAGTAGCTATAAGTTGGTTTGTCATGCATGAAACTAGTACAGATGGATAGATTGCATTTTTCTCATGATTTTTCATATATAAATTATTTCAATCTGAGGTACGGTTGAATTTCTATGAAATTTAGAAGTTTTACTAATTTTCTGGAATTCCTCATTTAATTTAAATCCAGAAAGGAATAAATGCGTCAGCATGACGGTGGCATGACGTCAGCGAGTCAACCACGGCTGACCAGGTCAAACCTGACGTGTGGGGTCCACACGTCAGTGACACAGGGTTAAACAGGGGGTTAGTTTATCCTCATTACAGTGTTAGTGGCGCTGGGGCCCACTGGTCAGTGTCAGGGGTTAGGTTAGGTGGTGATTAGCACTAAGCTAATCACCTAACAGGCCGGACCCACGTGGCAGGGCTCAGGCGACGGGGCTCGTCGCCGGCGACCACTGGCCACGGCGGAGTCCCCACTGGAAGCCACGGGAGTGGCGGCTGGGGGCACCAGGAGGTTGCCCGCGCTCCCGCGCATCCAGGGGAGCCAGCGAGAGGCTGCGGGGGCGGCGGAGCTCGCCGGAGCGGAGCTCGCGGCGGCGGCCGCAGCACGGCCAAGTGCGGTGACGTGCTGCGGGGAACAACGGAGTGAGCAGAGAGGCTCTACGGCCTCCTGGTGTCACCAGGAGCACGGTGACGCGCTCGGTTGCGGCCTGCGGTGGCCAGGGCGAAGGCGGCGACATGGACGGCAGCGAGGAGCTACGGACATGGTGGGGATCGGGGCTACAGCGCGGGAACGGAGAAACGGAGAGAGGGGAACGGGGCAGGAGCTCACGGTGGACTCGACGGCGTCGTCAGAGAGCTCGGGGACGCACTGGAGACGGCGGGGCAGCGAAGACGATCTCCGGCGGCCGGAGATGAAGACGACGGCGATGGAGGCGCTCCAGGGCCTCCCGAGGCGCGTGGCTCGACGGAGAGGTAGCCGGCGACGTGGCGGAGCTTCTGGGCACGACGGAGGTGCGAGGAGGCGGCGGGGAGCGCGGGGCAGCGAACGGCGGCGACCGGCGCGTTCGGGCGTCGCGGGAGAGAGCGAGAGAGAGGAGGGGAGAGGCGCAGGAGAGAGGGAGTGAGGCCTGGAGGGGGGTCATGGCATCGTCCAGGCGACCAAGGCGTCGAGGGGGAGGGCAGGCAGGCAGCTGCCGTGGCGCGCATGCGCGCGGCGTGCGGTGACCATGCACCCTGTCCCTCTAGCGCGAGGAGGGGGACGACTGGCGCGGCCAGCTGGCTGTGCCGGCCTGCTGGGCCGCACAGTGCCAGGTCGCAGGTAGGTCCAGGTAAGGTTTTTCCATTTTTGTTTTCTTTCCTATTTTTCTGACATTTGTTCTGATTTAGTAAAATACTAAATCATTTTATTTTCTTATGCCAATTTTTGTAGGGGCTAGTGGTATTATTCCAGAGCTCCTCAACAACTGGCATAATTTTTGGACAATATTTTATATATATATATAACAATATATATCCAAAGCAAATAATTACTGCATTAATTCCAAATGCCCAAAATAAATACTTATGAGCTCCTGAAAATATTGGTTTGATTTTTATCTCTGTCCAATATTTTCAGAGAGCAACATGAACATTTTCTTGGACCTTTTTGGAGCAATTTTTATCTGGGTCATTTCCAGAAATGATTCTAAGGGTTTCACAAATCCCCACTTCAAATTTAAATGGAATTTAAACATGACGCACACATAACTATCTAGCCTTGAGCATACCAGAACTAGGGATGTGACAAGATGTGTGGAGGTTTAGGAATCCAGATGAGAGGTAAGAGCACTTTCCCAGCTATGATTCTTCCCGAGTCAGTCAGGGGTTGGCAGTCGACCTGGTTCTACTACAAGGACCAGCCGACTCGTGGTCAGTCGACTGGCCTTCCCCCATTTTCCATGGATTGAGTTGAGAAACCCTCCCCCTTGAAAGTGACTCCAGCTGAAAAAGTAGTGTCGGACAAATTAGCCACGGGTAGCCTCATCAGCTCCCCATGGCGTTTCAAGACATCGGGGCCGACTGCGCCCCTCAAGACTCCAAGACCAAAGCGCCACCTTCTCGCCACCGACTGGTCCACGCGGCCGGCTGCTAGAAGGCGGCATGGCCCAGAAGGCGGCCTCAAGATGAGCCGACTCCTGGCAGGCGGCCTCTGGAGAGGCCGACTCCCAGCAGGCGGCCCCAAGCACTCTCAGAGTCTGCACCCTCATAACTGCGACGAGACGGGGCATGGCTACAGCACGCTTCGCCGCCCCTAGCCTAGGGCATAGCGAGGCCATAGTACGCCGTACCAAGCGGGTCTCCTCCGTTCGGCGCGGCATTATTGCCACGCCGACCCTGATGTCACCCCTATCAGAGGGGGTTGTGCCCCCACGACGGGCTGTCGCTACGGCTCACAGGCGGCGGGCCCCACTTGACAACGAGAAGACCAGAAGGCGACTGTCCCTGGCCAGCCGGCTCAGTAGAAGCCGGCAGATGACCACATGGCCCTCCCCCTCTTGGGGACCGGCGCACCATTAACCAGGCGATACGGGGAATGGCTACAGTGAACGCCGGCCAGGCGGCGGCACTGTAGCCACGCCTCCCCCGACAAGCACCCATCATTAGCCGCATCGCTACAGTATCGGGTCGCTGGCAGGACTCACAAGCGGTGCGTATGGGTTGTCGGCCAAGTACTGGACAGACGGCGGGACCCACCAGGCGGCAGGCCCCACCGGCCAGCGGAGAAGCCGGCGACCAGAGACACTCACGGTTCGGGCCTACACCCGACCAGATTACCATTGTACCCCTGGGGGTAGGCCTATATAAACCCCCCAGGGCACCCATGCAAAGGGTTCAGCCTCTTGTTCACCCACACACCCATATAGAGAGAGGAAGCTAGGGCTAGACTTGCTCTCCTTCCCCCTCTAGAGAAACAGCTCAAGGAGCAAGCTTGTAGCCACCATTGTTGCTTGAGTGATCATGCGGAGACCCCGCAGAGCAGGACTAGGGGTGTTATCTCCACGGAGAGCCCCGAACCTGGGTAAGATTCACCGGCGTGCATGTCTTTGCCTCATCCCGCTTCCTGGCACCGGCGACGTCTTACTAGCCCCCATCATGATAAGCCATCCTTTGACACATGTCGCACAAAACCCCCGACATTTGGCGCCCACCATGGAGCTAGGTGCAGCGTCATCTCGAGATCTGTTTTGGACGGGAACCTTGTTCCTTCCCAGCGAGCGCAGCCAGCCCGGCACGCCTGATGGCGCTTGCGCCGACGCGCTGCAAGGCACAGAGCTCGCCTGCGCGGCGGCTGGCCTCGCTGACCTAGTTGGCGAGATCCGCCTCTCCGATGAGCCCGTGCCAAGCGCGGGTGCAACCAGCACCGAGAGTTGCCTCGTTGACCTCCTCGGCAAGCTCGACATCACCAACGAGCCTGCTTCTGACCTCGAGTCGACCGGCTCCACCGACCTGATGCTTGTCGACTCCGACACTGCATCTCAAGATGCCTTCCCCACAAACGTGGTGGTCTTCGACGACCCTCTCCCTCGCGCCGACAGCAGCGGCAGCATCGTCAAGGAGGTGCTCGTCATCAGCCATGACGGAGCCTCTAGTGATGGCGCCCAAGTCCCGCTCGAGGCGGCGCTGCGAGACCTGTTCGCGCCCATCGCAGAAGACGCTGACGCAGAGACGCTGGAAGCACGTCGCGTCCAGCTCGTCGAGAGCGCCAAGAGGTTGGCGAGCATGAGACGCCTCTCAGATGCTTACCAGCGCGAGATGGACCGCGCTATTGGCGGCACACCGGCTCCTGGCGGGCCCAGCCACATTGGCACGGTCCGGCAGCGTGGCGCTACCATCGCCAGCATGTTCGGGGCAGACCGCCCTTTCTACAACACCCCCGCAAAGAACATACGAGCTGCCCAGGCGGCAGCAGACGAGCTGGAGAAGCTCGAGGGTGACGAGCGTCACCACATGACGGAGCGCGTCCAGCGACTCATCGACGCGGCTGCTGAGCAGCAAGAAACTGCTGCCCGCCGTCAGGCAGAACCCGGCGCACACGCCGCCAACCTTCCCCCCCCCCTCCGCCGAGATCAAGGCGCGACCTCCCAAACGCCGACTGGTGGCGTCCGTGACAAAAGAGACAAGGAGTCGGCTGCCAGCCGCAGCCGGACATGCCTCACCATCGAGCGCGACCAAGACGGCCGCCCAAGAGCAGTGGAACAGCGGGATGATTATCCGCCTCCTCCTCCCCGCAGGGAGAGGCGCGCCTCCCCGCCGCCTTTAGACCACCCGACACTCGGCGACTGCCTTGGCCCCCGAGAAGGAATCGGAGAAAATGATGCATGCCACCGGATCAATAGCCTCAACCGATCCCTGACGCTAGAAGAAGAAAACACGCTGGGCCCGCCTTCTTTCGGCCCCCGCATCCGCGACGAGCCCTTCCCCAAAGGGTTCACGCTCCCAAGAGATACGCCCAAGTATACCGGCGCCGTGAAGCCGGAGGACTGGCTGGTCGACTACTCCACAGTCGTCAGCATAGCAAACGGCAACAAGCGTGTAGCCGTGAAGTATGTTTCGCTCATGCTCCAGGGCACCGCCCGGACATGGCTGAACAGTCTGAAGCCCCGCAGCATCAACAGCTGGGTTGATTTCACTGAAGCCTTTGTCCGCAACTTCACCGGCACGTACAAGCGGCCGCCCAAGCCTCGCCAGCTCTCCTTGTGCGTCCAAGGCCCCAATGAGTCGACTCGCGACTACCTCACGCGCTGGGCCAAACTGCGCAACTCTTGCGAGGGCATGCATGAGGTGCAGGCTATCGAGTACTTCACCGCCTTCTCAAGAACCGACTTCTCTGCGACGAGCCGGCCACCCTCGACGAGTTGCTGATCATAGCGGACAAGTATGCCACGGCCGACTCCTCCATGAAGGCGGAGATTCAAGTTGATGCATCCGACAAAGTGGCTCCTCAGGCTCCTCGGACCCTGGCTGGCGACTCCAGTTGGCGCCAGCAGCAGAACGACAACAAGTGCAAAGCCCTGATGCCGGCTTCCACCAGCCGGCAAGTGGCAACAGTTGAAGATCAGCAGCCAGAAGGGCAGCCCCAGCCCAAGCGTCAGAGAGGCGGCAAGCTGAATTGGCTGCCCGCCTTCTCCTATGAGCAAACCCTCGATGCTCCCTGCAAATTCCACAGCGGCGCGAAGCCGTCCAACCACACCACTCGAAAGTGTCACTGGCTCACGCAAATCTCCAAGGGCGAAGGATTGCTACCTCCGTCGCCTGCTGGCCAGCCACCCCCGCCTCCTCAGCAGCCGGTGGCCCGCCCAGCAGTCGGCACCATTCAAGATGAATTCCCTGAAGAGCACGCGGCCTGCGTTCTCTTCACCAGCCAGGTTGACGACAAGCGCAGTCGGCGTCAGCAACACCAAGAAGTCAATGCTGTTGCCTCCCAAGTCCCAGGGTTCATGCACTGGTCCGAGAGGCCCATCAGCTGGAGCAGAGCCGACCACCCAGAAGTCATGCCTTCTACGGGCTCCTATGCCCTGGTGTTGGATGCAACCTTTGCAACGGAGAGGCGAGCTACTCGTTTTTCCCGAGTCCTGATAGATGGCGGCAGCAGTATCAACATCCTTTACCGCAGTACCATGGAGAAACTGTGTATCGAAGTGAAGCAGCTCCAGCCCAGTCGGACCGTCTTCCACGGAATTGTGTCCGGCCTTTCTTGCTCACCAATCGGCAAGATCAAGATAGATGTCCTCTTCGGAGACAAGAATCATTTCCACCACGAAGCAATTTCGTTTGAGGTAGTGGACTTGGAGAGCCCTTATCATGCATTACTTGGCCGGCCAGCTCTGGCCAAATTCATGGCAGTACCGCACTACACCTACCTCAAGATGAAGATGCCGGGAACCAAGGGTATTATCACCATAGCTGGAGATTACCAAAAGTTGGCCGACTGTGCGGCAGACAGCAGTCGGTTGGCTGAGTCCCTAGTGATTGCCACAGAGAGGAAGCTCCTGGACCGGGTGGTGGACATGGCCAGCAAGCAGCCGGACCTGTCACCAGATCCCAAAGAGTCAGAGACCCAGGCCTCCTTCCAGCCGACTAAAGAAACAAAGAAGATCCCCTTGGACCCCGAGCACTCGGAGAGACACGCTGTCATAGGTGCCAACCTCGATAGCAAATGGGAAGGCAAGCTCGTCAATTTCCTCCGTGAGAATCGGGACATCTTCGCATGGTCCCCCAAGGACATGCCGGGTGTTCCGACGGATTTCATCGAGCACAAGCTACATGTCAGAGAAGATGCCAAGCCAGTCAAGCAACCCCTCTGCCGACTGTCGAAGGAGAAGAGAAGAATCGTTGGAGAAGAGATCGCCCGTCTGTTGGCAGCCGGCTTCATCATGGAAGTCTTCTTCCCAGAATGGCTTGCCAACCCAGTCCTTGTACTGAAGAAGAATAAAAAGTGGCGCATGTGCATTGATTACACCAGTCTCAACAAAGCCTGCCCAAAAGATATGTTTGCCCTGCCATGGATAGACCAAGTGATAGACTCCACAGCGGGATGCGAATTGTTGAGTTTTTTGGATGCCTACTCAGGATACCACCAGATCAAGTTGAACCTGGCAGACCGCCTGAAGACCGCCTTCATCACACCATTCGGAGCCTTCTGCTACATGACCATGACATTCGGCCTGAGAAATGTCGGTGCCACATTTCAGCGTTGCATGCAGAAATGCCTCCTCAAGCAACTCGGCAGAAATGACCATGTCTACGTAGACGATATTGTGGTGAAGACGGAGAAGCGAAATACACTCCTCGAAGACCTCAAGGAAACCTTTGAAAATATGCGCCGATTTCAAATCAAGCTCAGCCCAGAAAAGTGCGTGTTTGGAGTACCAGCCGGCCAGCTCCTTGGCTTCCTAGTCTCAGAACGCGGCATTGAGTGCAACCCTGTGAAGATCAAAGCCATCAAGAGGATGGAGAAGCCTACCCGACTGCAAGACGTCCAGAAGTTCACCGGCTGCTTGGCATCCATCAGCCGGTTTGTCAGTTGGCTGGGCGAGAAGGCTCTTCCCCTGTACCAGCTCATGAAGAAGAACACTCATTTCGAGTGGAACGACAAGGCGGATGAAGCTTTTCTCCAGCTGAAAAAGATGTTGACCACGCCGCCTGTCCTGGCGGCTCCGACTGCTAAAGAGCCCATGTACCTCTACATCACTGCCACCAGCCGGGTGATCAGCACAGTCATGGTGGTGGAGCGCCCGGAGGACGGCAAGGCACAGCCGGTCCAGAGGCCGGTGTACTATTTGAGCGAGGTGTTGTCAACTTCAAAGCAGAACTACCCTCACTATCAGAAGATGTGCTACGGCGTGCACTTTGCCGCCAAGAAGCTGAAGACATACTTTCAAGAGCACCCAATCACGGTCGTCTGCACTGCCCCACTCGCTGAGATCATTGGCAACAGAGATGTATCCGGCCGAGTGGCCAAATGGGCCATCGAGTTGGCCCCCTACACCATCTTCTACCAGCCCCGCACCGCCATCAAGTCCCAAGCACTGGCCGACTTCCTCATCGACTGGGCCGAGACCCAGTACCTGCCGCCAGCTCCGGACTCCACTCATTGGCGAATGCACTTTGATGGCTCAAAGATGCACACCGGTTTGGGAGCCGGCATCGGCCTCACCTCTCCCAAGGGCGACAAGCTCAGATACACATTGCAAATCCACTTTGCCGCCTCCAACAATCTGGCCGAGTACGAAGCACTAGTACACGACCTTCGGTTGGCCAAAGAGATCGGCATCCGCCGGATCCTGTGCTACGGCGACTCCGACTTGGTGGTCCAGCAGTCTTCTGGTGACTGGGACGCCAAGGATGCAAATATGGCAAGCTACCGCTTCCTTTTCCAGCAACTCAGTGGATACTTTGAGGGGTGCGAATTCCTTCACATGCCAAGAGCCGACAATGAGCAAGCAGATGCCTTGGCACGAATCGGCTCCACCCGGCAAGTAATACCAGCCGATGTATCCCTTCAGCGCCTCCTCAAGCCGTCGATCAAGCCTTCCCCAGAATCTGAGTCCATCTTCGTGCCGGCTCCTCCCGAAGCAGTCGGATCTGACTCGAGGGCTGCTGCAGCCGGTTCGGGGACTTCAGCAGGCGGCACGGGGACTGTGGCAGTCGCACCCGGCCCGGGGACTTCACAACCCGGCCCGGGGGCTGCACCAGTCGGCCCGGGGACTTCACCAAGCAGCTCGGGGACTTCACCAAGCAGTTCAGGGACTGCAGCGGTCACACCCGGCCCGGGGGCTGCGGCAGTCAGCCCGGGGATTTCAGCCACGCAGCAAGCGGCAATCAACGCCGACCCGTCCCCTCCCGGCCCAACCGCCCTCGTGCAAGTGGCTGTAGTGACAGTAGAAGAGATTCAAGCACCATCATGGGTAGAGCTCACCCTCAAGTTTTTGGTGAATAGAGAGCTGCCGGCCGATGAGATCTCGGCCCGGCAAGTGCAGCGTCGAGCAGGAGCCTACACGATAGTGAACAGAGAGCTCGTCAGGCGCAGCGTGACTGGAGTCTTCCAGTGCTGTGTAGAAGAAGAGAAGGGCCAAGCAATCCTCAAAGATATCCACCAAGGCGAGTGCGGCCACCACGCGGCTTCCAGATCACTCGTGGCCAAAGATTTCCGCCACGGTTTCTTTTGGCCGACTGCCTTGGAGGATGCCAACGATCTAGTCAAGCATTGCAAAGGGTGTCAAAAGTTCAGCTCGCAGCAACATCTACCGGCTTCTGCACTCAAGACCATTCCCCTAGCATGGCCCTTTGCCGTCTCGGGCTTGGATATGGTGGGACCATTCAAGACAGCACGCGGCGGCATGACCCATCTGCTTGTCGCCGTGGACAAGTTCACCAAGTGGATTGAAGCAAAACCAATCAAGAAGTTGAATGGGCCGACTGTCGTGACTTTCATTGCAGACATCACCACTCGGTACGGAGTACCGCATAGCATCATCACTGATAATGGCACAAATTTTGCCAAAGGAGCCTTGGCCCGTTTTTGCGCAACGCAGGGCATCCGACTGGACCTAGCATCCGTTGCCCATCCGGAGCCAAACGGCCAAGTTGAGTGAGCAAACGGCCTCATCCTCTCCGGCATTAAGCCCTGACTGGTCGAGCCTTTGGAGCGGTCGGCCGGCTGCTGGATCGATGAGCTGCAGGCCGTCCTTTGGAGCCTCTACACCACTCCGAACAAGTCAACCGGCTTCACTCCATTCTTCCTCGTGTAGGGTGCCGAGGCCATCATCCCAACTGACATTGAGTTTGACTCACCTCGCGTCAGCATGTACACAGAGGCGGAAGCGAAGGAAGCGCGAGAAGACAGCGTCGATCTGCTGGAGGAGGGTCGGCTGTTAGCACTCAGCCGGTTCGCCATCTACCAGCAGAGTCTGCGCTGCTACCACAATCGTAAGGTCAAGCCAAGATCCTTCAAGGAGGGAGACCTTGTGCTCCGGCTGATCCAACGAACAGCTGGCCAGCACAAGCTCTCGGCCCCTTGGGAAGGCCCCTTTATCATCATCAAGGATTTGGGGAACGACTCCTACTACCTCATCGACGTGCAGAAACCCAGAGCACGCAAGAGAGACGACTCGGGCAAGGAATCGGAGCGCCCATGGAATGCAAACCTCCTCCGAAGATTTTACAGTTGATTCAGTATGTACCACGCTGCCTTTTGTATTAAAGCACTAAGACATCGGGGCCCTCGAAGAGCACTCGAGGGCTACCCCTTTATCTATATGATAAGTTCTACGCCTATGGATGTGTTATTTCACTATTCTGCCTTGCACCGGGTTCGACCAGTCGGCCCAAGGGCTTGCCGCCTTGTACTATGCCAATGTTACCTGCAGTCGGAAAAGTAGTGTGTCGGCACCTTAGCCCTCTCTTGCCACCAGCCGCCGCTCGCAGAGCGGCTGTCTGGCCGGCAAGAGATGAAGGCAGGAAATGGTGCCCACGAAAAAATGGCTAAGGACTAAAACATTTTGCGTAGGCCGAGTCGGCTCCTCCCTCGCTGACCGGCTGCTGAGCAGCCGGCTGACCGATTTCTAACTTAAATTGCTACATTCTACCGAACGGCTGAAGTACTTGTTCTTCCCAAACGGCCAAGTACTTGATCCAGTCACAGACCGCAGAGCGGCTGTCCGGCTGGCAAGACGGCAGCCAAGGGAAGGCGGCAAAGGGAAAAAGCTAAAGAAGTGGAAAAGCAAGACAAGTCAGAAATCAGCAAAAGATTACTTTTTACAGCAAAAGGCCCTTGGCCAGCATTCAACAGAGTTTGAATACACCCCCAGTGGGTGGAATTGCATGAACTTAACAAATTTTGTTCGAGAATTACAAAACAGGGAAAAGAAAGATAACTTGGCCACCTAGGCTAAAGGAGCAGCAGCCGGATCGGAGAGGCCGGCGGAGGTAGAGGCTTCGGGTGGTGGAGCGGCCACCTGGTGGGTCTCGGTCTGGTCAGCACCGGCAGCAGTCGGTTCGCCGACATCTCGCCCGTTGGTCGAGACCTGGTCAGGCTGAGGCCGGCCGTCATCTTCACCACCCGGCGCGTCGCCTTCGCCGCCCTCGTCTTCATCCTCCTCCTATTCGCCTTCATCACTGGAGGCGATCTCCTCCACCGAGTCTTCGCCGCCTTCTGGGTTCAGCCCGAACCAGTTGGGCGGCACTTCGGCGCCCGCTTCGTCCAGCTCAGGGAGGAAGATGTTGGTGTCCGTATACTCGGAGATCGCCACGGCGCGATGACGAAGCTGAGGCGCCACCGCCTCCAGCTCCACGCCGGCTTCGGCACGAAGGGTGGCGAGCTGGTCCAAATTCAGCCCAGGGTACCACCCCTTGACAAACTCCAAAGCTCGGCGCGCACCCGCCCGAGCGGAGGAGCCCTTCCACGCCTCGATGCGGCCGATGGCCACCTCCAACCAGTCGGAGGTCCGGCTGGCGGTGCGCAGAATAGGAGTGCCCGGCCAAAGGGCAGAGACCACTTGAGCTCCAGCATGCTGAAGACGGTGAAGAGCCTGATGCGCCGGCTAGAGACGAGCCTCGATGGCCACCATCTCCTCGGTAAGAGTTCGAGGGGCGTTGGGCGCAACCGTCACGCCAGCCTGCCTCCGCTCATCGCGGTGGGCCTCGATGGCCTGGTTGGCGGTGACGGAGTAGCCAGGAAATACCCTGCTCAGGAAAAGAAGAAAGAAATGAGAAGGCCGAGGCAGGCATGCAGGACAAGTCGGCAGGCAGAACAAGGAAAGAGAAACGTACCATCGAGCAGATCCTCGATCTCGATGTAGCCGGCCTCCAGGGCTTTCTGCGTGTCAACCCAGTTCGAGCGCTGACTCTCGAACTCGACCTGGAGATCCTCCTCTGCGTCCCTGAGCTTCGGCAGCTCCGCCTTATGGGTGTCCGCCTGGTCAGCCGGCTGCTTGGCCAGGCGGTCACGCTCCTGCTCCGCCTTGAGGCACACCGCCTCCTTGGCGCGTAGCGCGGATTGAGCCTCGCCGAGTCGCTACTGCAAGCTAGGTGGCATTGGCGCCTACGAAGGCAAAGAAGAAGAAACAATCAATGATCAACAAAGACAAGCAAACACCGGAAAGACCCGGCCCGACTGCTCAGCAGTCGACCCGAATCTCGGGGACTACACCCCGCGGGTGCGCTGACGCGCCCCCGCGATGGATTGAACAATTCAACAAAGAAGCAAGAAAAGTTGGTTGCCGGAAGATCCGGCCCGACTGCTCGGCAGTCAGCCCGAATCTCGGGGACTACACCCAGCGGGTGCGCTGCTGCGCCCCCGCGAGAAGCAAGAGGATGGAGTGCTTACTCCGGCTCTCAACCAGGTCCGCGGTCCGCTTGTCCAGCTCCTTGATCTGGGCATTGAAGGTGGCTGCACGGACGTTGTGGTAGTCCTACAACGAAGCAACAAAAAGAAAGGGGAGTCAGAGCTCAGAACCCACTAAGAAGTTCCCGCCCGACTGCTCAGCAATCGAACCGGAACTCGGGGGCTACACCCAGCGGGTGCGCTGGCGCGCCCCCGCCAAAGATTCCAAAGATCAAAAACAAGAAGCAAGTTACATACCTGAACGGTGGCCCGCGTCATCATGAACACCTTCATACAATGCTGAAGGGCGGCGGCTTCGGCCCTGAAGTCGGCCTGGACGTCCTGCGCCACGTTGATCAGGGTGCCCGTCCTGCCCCCGTGCAACGACTTCGTCGGCGCGGAGCTGGTGGCTTCGGCGCCAGGAACCGACGAGCTCGAGACTCCAATCTCTTGGGGCCGCGAAGCCGAGGTCGCCTTTGCTGCGCGCCGGTGTGTCGGGGTCCGAACGACGGAAGTCGCCCCCACCACCAGCTCGCCACCGCCTTGAGACGCTGGCGGCGCGTTGGGCTGACTGCCTTGGGCCTCGGTAGCCGGTGTCTGCTAGGGCGCCTATGGCCTTGGGACGATGGAGTCTCCCCCCTCCCTCTCCATGGCCGGCTAGTCGATGTCGGCCCCTCCAGTCGGCGCCAAGACCTCCATCGTTGGCGGCTTGGAGCGCAGCGGAATGATCAGCAGTGGGGCTTGGCCATCTGTGGCCACCCCCACTTGCGTCCCGACAGCTGCGTCCGCCTGGGTCTTGGCCGCCTTCTCCGCCTGGGCCTTCGCTGAGGCATCGGCCAGGGCCCTGTCCGCCGCGTCCTCCTCCTCCTGCGCTGCCCTGGCCGTGTCCGCCTTCGCCTGATCTGCCCTCTCCTTCTCCTCGCGTGCTTCCCGCGCGTTCCGTTCCATCGCCACCTGGAGCTCGGCGTCCACACGGCGGGTGTTGGTAGAGCCCTCCGGCCCTCCGACGATGGAGGCGGAGGTCGACCACTCAAGAGAGAGCAGTGCCCTGATTCGCACGAGTTGAAGAAAATTCAGTAGAAGTTTACAAAAAACAAGAGAAAGCATGAAGAGGAGTAAGCACTCACGCATGCACCGTCGGCGGATGCTTCATGATTCTCTGGAACCGGACTGCCCTCGCGGCAGCCTCCTCTTGTCTGGTCGCCGCAGCCGAGCACTTGGGCTTCTTCGGCCGGCTGCCATGCAGCTGCGTGCCGGCCCGGCGATTCGGCGCCGCCTGGTGCGGATGGCGCCGCTGAGGAGCTCGCCCTCGCCCTGTTGCCGGCCGACTGGCGGCGCTGCCCGGCCTCCTCTGCGTCATCGTCCGACCACGCCTCGATGCTGCCTCCTCCACCAGAGCCGCCCGCCCCGTCACCACCGCTTGTGGCGTCGTCTTCCAAGGCGGCCGCCTCCAAGTCGGGGTCGCCCGCGTCACTCACCGCCCGGTCCGGCAGGAAGACCTGGCCTTGCGCCAGAGCGTCAGCCGGCTGCTCGGTCGGAAGGAGCTATGATATGTCTGACTGTTCAGTCGGCAAGCCAGAACTCGGCAGAAGAAATAAAGACCAAAAAAGAGAGAAGAATCGGGAACTTACGGCAGGAGGCGGATTAGCGCGGGAGTATGGCGGCTTGCCGAACCGCCAGTCCGCCGCGAGCTTGAGGTTCGCAATCTCATTCACCATGTGGGCCACCTCCGCGACCGGAATCTCACGGGTGGACAGCCGGCATGGGTCCCGATGACCACTCATCTAACAAATCATGTGAGGTCGGCCCTGGAGGGGGAGAACCCGGCGCGTTACAAAAGCCATGAGCAAGTCGGCCGCCTGGAGACCCTCTAGGTCCGTCATGTCCTTGAGCCTGGTGACGGCGGAAGTGGCGGCGGCCGACAGGTGCTTCGGCTTGTACGTCCAGCTAGAGCGCGGTTCAGCCGGTGGGCCGGCTTTGTAGGGCGGCAAGTTGAGGAAGTCCACCATCGGGTCAACGTTCTTCACATAGAAGTACGATTTCTGCCACAGCTTGACAGTCTGGATCCGAGTGATGGGCGGAAAGCGGTTGCCGGCTCCTGGGCGCCGCACCACGATGAAGGTGCCGCACTTGACCGGCTCGTCCTTGACAGCGATGCCGAGCTTGGTGTAGAAACACTCCCCCACAGCTCGAGTGTGGGGAGAATGTCGAGGTAGCCTTCACACATCGTGACGAAGGACGAAAGCAGCACCACCGTGTTGGGCGTGAGGTGGTGCGGCTGCAGGTTCTAGAACTCGAGGAAGGAGCGAAGAAAACCGCTGACCGGCAAGCCAAAGCCGCGGAGGAAATGCGTTCGGAACATGACACGCTCGCCGTCTCTCGGCGCTGGCGTGATTTCTTTCACCGGCGAGACGCGCACCTCAACATAGCCCACGTCGGGCAGCTGCCTCGTGTTGCACAAGAAGTCAAGGTGGTCCTGCTCGACGTTGGAACCATCCCGGGCGCCGGAGTTTGCCTTGTCGCGCGCCATGGGTGTTTAAGGCTCGATGGAGGCGCGACACGGTGGAGGAGGAGCGGATCTATGGCGGAATAGCAGCGCCGCGGGGGAGAAAAGCTTGGCTACGGAAAGCCGCGGCGGCATGCCGGCGAGATTGCAGAGATGCGGTGGCGGTGGAGAGAAAGAAGAAGAATAGCAAGGAGAAGGAGGAGGTGGGCGCGCGTGCTAATCCCGCCCCCCTCCCCCTCCCCCTATTTGTAACCCCGGGCTGCGACGCCGAGGGGGCGGAGCGTGGGGTTCGTGGGATTAACTGCGCCCACCACCCCACGCCCCCGCACTAACCGCGCAGTAAAGAGCGCGGGGTAAATGCGCTCTAGAAGCCCAACCGTCCACCTCGGCCGCAGCGGAACCGCACGTGGGCCGAGGCCCGATAGTGGTGGGCCCTGGCCTGCGGCCACGTGTCATCGCGCGCGTGGGCTGGCAGGACCCCTGGCCTGTGGGCACCACGTGGCGCGCGAATAGCTGGCGGCTAGCCTAGGGCTACGCTAGCGCGCCGCTTGGTTCTCGCCTCGACGTTTCAAAAACCACCATGCAGCCGCCTGGTCGTGTCCGACTTCTGGCAGTCAGTGCTCCGGAAGACAGATGAAGCAAGATCAACAGAATACTCATAGTAGGAAACTGATGCGGCCCCACGTCACTTTCAGCCGCGGCGCCCCACCAGCTTTGGGGACTACTATCGGAGTAATTAGCCACGGGTAGCCTCATCAGCTCCCCATGGCGTTTCAAGACATCAGGGCCGACTGTGCCCCTCAAGAATCCAAGACCAAAGCGCCGCCTTCTCGCCGCCGGCTGGTCCAGGCGGCCGGCTGCTAGAAGGCGGCATGGCCCAGAAGGCAGCCTCAAGAAGAGCTGACTCCTGGTAGGCGACCTCTAGAGAGGCCGGCTCCCAGCAGGCGGACCCAAGCACTCTCAGAGTCCGCACCCTCATAAATACGACGAGACGGGGCGTGGCTACAGCACGCCTCGCCGCCCTAGCCTAGGGCATAGCGAGGCCACAGTACGCCGTACCAAGCGGGGCTCCTCCATTCGGCGCGGCACTGTTGCCACGCCGACCCTGATGTCACCCCTCTCAGAGGGGGCTGTGCCCCCACGACGGGCTGTCGGTACGGCCCACAGGCGGCGGGGCCCACTTGACAACGAGAAGACCAGAAGGCGGACGTCCCTGGCCAGTCGGCTCAGTAAAAGCCGACAGATGACCAGGCGGCCCTCCCCCTCTTGGGGACCGGCGCGCCATTAACCAGGCGATACGGGGTATGGCTACAGTGAACGCCCGCCAGGCGGCGGCACTGTAGCCACGCCTCCCCCGATAAAGCACGCATCATTAGCCGCATCGCTATAGTATCGGGCCGCCGGCAGGACCCGCAAGCGGCGGGTACGTCCTGTCGACCAAGTACTGGACAGATGGCGGGACCCACCAAGCGGCAGGCCCGACCGGCGAGCGGAGAAGCCGGCGACCAGAGACACTGACGGTTCGGGGCTACACCCGACCGAATTACCATTGTACCGCTAGGGGGTAGGCCTATATAAACCCCCCAGGGCACCCATGCAAAGGGTTCAGCCTCTTGTTCACCCACACACCCATATAGAGAGAGGAAGCTAGGGCTAGACTTGCTCTCCTTCTCCCTCTAGAGAAACAGCTCAAGGAGCAAGCTTGTAGCCACCATTGTTGCTTGAGTGATCATGCGGAGACCCCGCAAAGCAGGACTAGGGGTGTTATCTCCACGGAGAGCCTCGAACTTGGGTAAGATTCGTCGGCGTGCATGTCTTCACCTCATCCCGCTTCCTGGCACCGGCGACGTCTTACTAGCCCCCATCATGATAAGCCATCCTTTGGCATATGTCGCACCAAACCCCCGACAAGTGGAGGTGAATATGCTGGTTGATCGAGTAGTCCAACAGTCCCCGACGGGGTGATTGGCATGGACTTGCTAGAGGTATTCCTCGGTCGACGTATCCAGCCACTCCAAGCCCGCGATCATCCAATGTGGATGTACTCGGGTATTGAAGACAGCACCCGGATCCACCCAGAAGAAGTCAATGAGGAGACGGTGGCGCAGTGGTTGCAGGGCTTCACCGGCAACAAGGACAACCCCAGGGGGTCTAGGAGGGTCCCTCCATTCGACCATGTCAACGAACCAGACAAGGTCCGACTGTTTCCTTCCAAGTGTCTTTTTGTTCTGACATGTAATTACCTTTGAAACCGACTGATATCCGGTCGACTCTGTGTCTTGCAGATTTAAACCGAGATGTATTCGATGCCCAACGGGGAGCAGGAGCAGGAGCCAGAGGGAGAGGCGAGCGGGGGTGACAGCGGCGACTGGCATTCTGATGGAGGGGAAGACAATGAGAGTGACGACTCAAGCGGTGGTGAGGAAGTCGACTCCCCCTCGCACCGAAAGGTGATCCAAACATATTCATGACCCAGCAAGCGTCCGTGGCAAAGTGACTGCACAGACTGGACAGACTTCAAAGCGCACTCGGACGTCTTCTCCTGTGCCGACTGAGAAGGCTTCGAAGCAGCCCAAAGTCGCACCGTCAAAACCTCGGAAGGCCTTGCCCAAGATCAAAGTGGATGTCCCCATTGCTTCTGGGTAATCTTTGAATTCGACTTCTTAGTTTAGCATGACTTGATCTTTGGTCGACTCACCTCGGAAAGCCTGACCGAGTGAATTTTGAAATTTGCAGTGCCGCTACCTCTGGGACTTCTGTTTATAAAGATGAGGAGGAGGAGGAGATGGAAGACGCAGTCACCTCCAACGCGGGTATAACTCTTGCCATTTTGTCTTTAATTTATCAGCCATTTTGACGGTCGACTGAACTCTTGCGATTGAATCTTTTGCAGCTCCGCCCAATGTTATTGAACTTCCAAACGACGACGAGGATGTGTCACTGAGGCCCACGGGAAGGAGGAGCAGGACTCTGAGCAGGAAAATATCAACTAGCAAGACGCCTCAGTCGACGCCAGTGACGGAACCAGCGATTCAGCAGTCTGGAGACGCCAACCGGGCTTCTGTTACTTTTGCCGTTCCATTGTCAAGTGCACAGCCTTCATCGTCGAGTGCACAGGCTCCAACTGTTCTACCATCTTCACTTTTCACCGCCCATCACATCCCAGAGGACCAAGTGAGTGCTGCCAAGGAAGCTATACGCCAGGCAGGCATCATGCTAGAGCAGATGAAAGTGGTTCGCGAGGCTGGTCAAGCTGCTTATGACGCCAGCTCAGCACTCTAGGCCAATGTCCAGGTTAGCTGATTTCCGACTGATCTTCTAGCTTGTCGCTTGTTCTGTTAGGATATGCTACCTGAAAACCTTTATTGTGCTTCTACTTGTCAATCTGTATTTTGCATCTGTACACCCACTGGGTGTTTCAATTTCTGCTGAATAGGTTTTCCTCTTGAGCGACTAGGTTGTGTTGATTGAATCTTGGAACCAGTGGGGGCACACTGAGTGCACCCACTGGGTGTAGTCCCCGAGACCGCTGTCGAATGTTTGATTCGGCGAGGGTCTTTGAACAGAACTTTTCCACTCGGTCTGAGCAGATCATGTCGAGTGGAACCTGAACCAGTGGGGGCACGCTTAGTGCACCTACTGGGTGTAGTCCCCGAGACCTTAGACGACTGTGAGCGGTCGGCTATGGTCTGAGAACAAGTAATAACTTTCTTTCTTCTTCTTTTTTCCCGACTGGACGGACCAAGTCAATTTGAAAAGTCGAACCAGTGGGGGCATGCTGAGTGCAACCACTGGGTGTAGTCCCCGAGACTACTGTCAAATGTTTGATTCGGCTATAGTGTTAGAACTCTTTGAACTTGTTACTTTATTGCTCGGAAGCAACCAATCTTCGCGTCTATCGACTGACTATCCTCTGACCATAGAAATCTTGTGAACTTGGAGCTCGGTTTGCTGACTTGGAGCAGAAGCAGATCCAGCTCAATCTTGATCTGGAGTTAGCCAAGACGAATTTGCAGAAGGCTAAGGATGATGCCGTTGGTGTGAAAAACTTGTCGACTGACTCCTTTCTGAACCGAGTGTTATTTCCTTCCTCTGAACCAAGCATTATTTCTTTCACAAACAATGAACTAGGCTTTGGCGAAGAAGGATCTGGACCTTGCAGCTGCACAGAAAACAGCAGAAGAGAAGACTGCACTCGCCGACCAGAAGCTGGCCTCAGTCGGTAAATTGGAGGAAGAGAACACCAAGTTGAAGGCTGCCCTTGATGAAGCCAACAAGGAGGCGACTCGACTAAAGAAGGACAAAAGGACCCTGACCGACAAAGTGGAAGACATCGCCCGCAAGAGAGATGAGCTGGAGAATTATCTAGGAGGGCTCGCCAAGAAGTTATTCCTTATGCTTGAAGGTGTTTTTTCTTGTCCGACTGACTTTCTGTTGTCGACTCGTTATATAGCTGTTGACTCATCATTTTATTGCGTGTGTAGAATTCTTCCAGAACTTCAAGGAAGAGACTGGGCGAATTGAGACAAGCTTGGACCCCATCCTCTCCCCTGTTACGGACGAAGCTGCCATGAACATGCTCCAACTAGAATCTCGTCTTGCTGGCATTGTCGACTACCTTGCTCGCCTGAAGGTTGTGGTGTCGCAAATCGACACAGCACTCTGGCCAAGGGAGATGCTCCAGAATGACCTCGAGTCTCTGATGACTCGACTCAATGAGATCCCTGGTCGAGTGCAGGAATGGAAGAAGTCTTCTGCCCAGTGTGGTGCTGATGTGGCTCTGTCTCTGGTTGGCGTCCACTGCAAGGAAGCCAAAGAAGAGAAGCTAGCAGCGATCAAGGTTGCCAACACCAAGAGGCTTGACTTCCAGTCCTTCATGGAGACTTTTATTGCTGCCGCCACTTGAATTGCAGATGGAATCGACTTGGATGAGTTCGTTGAGCCTGCCAGTCCTCCTCTTGCGGAGTGAACAAACTTTTATGATCCGATTAAATTTTCCTCGGTATGCCGACTGGTTTTTGTAACCGTTAAACTCCTTCGGGTCTAATGCCCGAGTACTTTAATCTGCAGTCTGGAGCCTCATGGGATTTATCTTAAACTTAGCCTTTCTTTGAATATGCTTGTGTTTGCCTTCGAATGGAACTTGTTTCTTCACTCGGAATAGTCTTTTGTGTTTGTGATGCAATTCTTAGGGGAGGGTCATGGATGACCTGCACCTCGTCGTCCTTGCGGATCGGGATGGAGCGCATATTGTACTTGTGGCGCAGCTCTGAGGAGAAGGTCGTAGTCGACCTACACCTCGTCATCCTTGCGGATTAGGATGGAGCGCACATTGTACTTGTGGCACAGTTCTGAGGAGAAGGTCGTGTCGACCTGCACCTCGTCATCCTTGCGGATTAGGATGGAGCGTGTGGCCAAGTCCCCGAGAGAGAAGATCGTTCTTCACTCGGAACGTGTTTCAAACTTAGGTGAGTACGGTACTGCAGCTAAGTCCCGAGTGAGTAGGTTGCCCTTAACTTGATGGGATTTTTTGAACTTAGGCGAGTACGAGACTGCAGCTAAGCCCCTGAGTGAGAGGATTGCTCTTCACTCAGTGGGATTTTTCAAACTTAGGCGAGTACGAGACTGCAGCTGAGCCCCTGAGTGAGAGGGTTGCTCTTCACTCGATGGGATTTTTTAAACTTAGGCGAGTACGAGACTGCAGCTAAGCCCCCGAGTGAGAGGATTGCTCTTCACTCGGTGGGATTTTTCAAACTTAGGTGAGTACGAGACTGCAGCTAAGCCCCCGAGTGAGAGGGTTGCTCTTCACTAGGTGGGATTTTTTTTAAACTTAGGCGAATCGGATTCGCAGCTAAGCCTCCAAGTGAGAGGCTTGCTCTTCACTCGGTGGTTGTTTTTTGAAACTTAGGCGAATCGGATTCGCAGCTAAGCCACCCACTGGGGGATTTTGAACACATGTATAAGTAATAACAATCATTCAGGAAACTGTAAACCATGTCTTTGATAAACAAATTGAAAGGTACTTCTTATTACATCACAACAGTCTGAACTCTTAAGTATAAAAGTGGCGGAGCAGCTCCGCATTCCAAGCGCGTGGCTCGTCTTTATTGTGCTCTACATTGTAGAGGTGATATGCTCCGTTGTTGAGCACCTTAGTGATGATGAAGGGGCCTTCCCAAGCGGGAGCAAGCTTATGCGGCTGTTGCTGATCCACTTGGAGAACGAGGTCCCCGTCTTGAAATGCTCGGCCTCTCACATTTCTGGAATATAATCGACGAAGGTCGTGCTGATAGATAGTCGACCAGATCAAGGACATCTCTCTCTCTCTTCCACCAGAAGATCAACAGTGTCCTATCGAGCTTGTTCTGCTTCTATTTATGAGAAAAGTTCCACTCGGGGTGCATAGTGAAGCAAGTCACTCGGAAGCACAGCCTCAGCCCCATACACCAAGAAGAAGGGAGTCCGACCAGTCGACCGATTGGGAGTTGTTCTCAATCCCTAAAGCACTGATGGTAGCTCGTTGACCCAAGCGCTTGCTGCGTGCTTGAGGTCCCGCATCAATCGAGGTTTCAGCCCTTTGAGGATCAAACCGTTTGCTCTCTCCGCTTCCCCAGTCGACTGTGGGAGGGCGACTGAAGCATAGTCGACCCGAGTGCCTTGGGAAGCACAGAAAGCTCTGAACTCATCTGAATCAAAGTTTGACCCATTATCTGTGATGATGCTGTGTGGAACTCCATATCTGAAAGTTAACTCTCTGATGAAGCTGACAGCAGTACTTGATTCAAGGTTTTTGATAGGTTTAGCTTCAATCCACTTGGTGAACTTGTCGACTGCTGCGAGCAGGTGGGTGAAGCCACTCCTGCCAGTCCTCAAAGGTAATCCAATCCCCAAACAGCAAATGGCCAGACGAGCCGAATGGTCTTCAAGGCTGATGCAGGCTTGTGGGACATGTTGGAGTAGAACTGACAACCCTCACACTTGTTGACTATTTCTTTTGCCATATCATTAGCATGTGGCCAGTAAAGCCCCGCTCGGTATGCTTTGGCCACGATGGTCCGAGAGGACGCATGGTGACCACAGGTCCCCAAGTGGATATGATTCAGGATCATTCGGCCTTCTTCTGGCGTGATGCATCTCTGAGCGACTCCAGTAACACTCTCTGTAAAGTTGTCCATCATTCATAGTAAAGGCTTTGGATCGACGGACAATTTGACGAGCCTCTTCTTCATCCTCTGGGAGTTCTTTCCTGAGAATATATGCAATGTACGGCACTGTCCAATCGGGAATAACGACCAAGACTTCCATGATTAAGTCGACCACCGCTGGGATTTCAACTTCAGTCGGATCAATGGAGCTCTTAGGTTGTGGGGGCTCTTCTGTGAAGGGATCTTCTTGAACGGATGGCGTGTGAACATGTTCCAAAAACACATTGTTGGGAATAGGTTCCCTTTTGGAACCTATCTTTGCCAGGTCATCAGCTGCTTGGTTCTTCAGTCGGGGTATATGGTGAAGCACTAACCCCTCAAACTTCTTTTCCAATTTTCCCACTGCATTGCAATAACTAGCCATAGCTGGACTCCTAACATCCCATTCCTTCATCACTTGATTGACCACCAAAACTGAGTCGCCGTAGACCATTAGGCGACGAACGCCGAGTGAAATGGCCATACGCAACCCATACAGAAGTGCTTCGTATTCAGCTTCATTGTTGGAGGAATCAAAGTGAAACTGCAGGACGAAACTGAGTTTGTCGCCTCGCGGGGATACCAAGACTACTCCAGCACCAGAACCATTCAGCATCTTGGATCCATCAAAGAACATAGTCCAATGTTCCGACTGAATCTGAGTCGGCAGCTGCTATTCAATCCACTCGACGAGAAAATCTGCTATTGCTTGGGATTTGATTGCTTTCTTTGCCTCGAACTTGATATCCAACAGAAGGAGTTCAACCGCCCATTTGGCCACTCGACCAGTTGCATCTCTGTTGTTCAAAATTTCTGATAATGGAGCGTCGCTGACGACTGTAATTGAATGATCTGAGAAGTAGTGTGCAACTTTCTTTGTGGTCACGTAAATCCCATAGACAAGCTTATGATAATGCGGATATCTCTGCTTGGATGGGGTTAAAACTTCAGAAATATAATACAATGGGCGCTGAACCCTGTAGGCTTTACCTTCTTCTTCTCGCTCGACCATGAGTAATGTACTAACGACTTGTCCAGTGGCTGCAATATAAAGCAGTAAAGGCTCTTTGCTGATTGGAGCAGCGAGCACCGGCTGGGTGGAAAGCGGGGTTTTGAGCTCTGCAAACGCTGCATCAGCTTCAGGAGTCCACTCGAACTTATCAGATTTCTTCATCAGTCGGTAAAGAGGCAAAGCCTTTTCACCGAGACGAAAGATGAATCGACTCAAAGCAGCCAAACAACCAGTAAGCTTCTGAACGTCGTGTACGCGCACAGGGCGTTTCATTCGGAGTATTGCACCAACTTTCTCTGGGTTTGCATCGATCCCACGTTCGGAAACGAGGAAACCGAGTAACTTGCCACCTGGAACTCCAAACGTACACTTTGATGGATTGAGCTTGATATCATATCTCCTCAGATTGGCAAAGGTTTCAGCGAGGTTAGTCAGCAGGTCGGAACCTTTACGTGACTTAACCACGATGTCATCCATGTATGCTTCCACATTCCGACTGATTTGAGTGAGCAGGCACTTCTGTACCATGCGCATGAATGTGGCACCAGCATTCTTGAGACCAAAGGGCATGGTGACATAGCAAAAGCACCTGAATGGGGTGATAAAAGCTGTTTTTATTTCATCGGGTCCATACAGTCGGATTTGATGCTATCCAGAATATGCATCCAGGAAAGACAACCGCTCACATCCCGCAGTCGAGTCGACTATCTGATCGATGCGAGGAAGAGGGAAGTGATCCTTTGGGCAGGCCCGATTGATATGCTTGAAGTCGATACACATACAAAGTGAATCATCTTTCTTAGGAACCTTGACGACATTGGCGAGCCACTCGGAGTGGTAAATCTCTAGGATGAACTTAGCTGCCAGAAGTTGAGCCACTTCCTCGCCAATTGCTTTTCTCTTCTGTATGGCGGACCACCGGAGATGCTCTTTGACTGGTTTTACCTTTGGGTCGACTCGCAAACGGTACTCAGCCAGTCCCCTGGGCACACCTGGCATGTCATAAGGTTTCCATGCGAAGATGTCCCAATTCTCACGGAGGAACTGGATGAGCGCTTCTTCCTATCTGCTGTCGAGCATCGTTGAGATATGAGTCGGAGCAGCATTGGGATCGGTCGGGTGAATATGAACTAACTTTGTTTCACCGGACGACTGAAATGCAGATTCTGAGGCAGGCTTCTTGGCCCGCAGCAAATCACTCGGATCTGCATTCTTCTGGTATTCCTGCATTTCAACTGTTGCCATCTGTTCATCAGCAATTTTTGAGCCCTTCTGAAGGCACTCTTCTGCTTTCTGCCGATTACCAGTATTTGTGATTACACCTCTGGGACCAGGCATCTTCAACTTAAGATAGACATAACACGGTCGAGCCATGAAACGAGCATATGCAGGCCTGCCTAGAATAGCATGATAAGCACTTTGAAAATCTACCACTTCAAATGTCAACTTTTCCTTACGGTAATTCTTTGAATCACCGAAAACCACGTCAAGAGTGATCTGACCAAGTGATTCAGCTTTCTTTCCAGGGATAACACCGTGGAAGCTCATGTTGCTCTCACTAAGCTTGGACATCGGAATGCCCATCCCCTTCAGGGTTTCAGTGTAAAGAATATTCAGTCCACTGCCACCATCCATCAACACTTTGGTCAGTCGAGTGCCTCCAACCACTGAGTCGACTACCAACACTTGCCGCCCTGGAGTGGCAACGCGTGCTGGGTGATCGGACTGGTCAAATGTGATTGCAGTTTGCGACCACTTAAAATATGTCATCATTGCCGGGGCAACCATGTTTACTTCTCTGTTTATGACTTTTAGTCGACTCTTGCTCTCAATGTCAGCAAAAATCACCAAGGTAGAATTGACATTGGGGAAACCATCATCCTCTTCTTTGTCCTCATCCTTATCAGACTCCTTCTCTTTCTCACTGGGTTGTTTCTCTCGGAATTGCTGGATAAGGAGTCGACACTGTCGAGTGGTATGCTTGGGATAAATCATATTTCCCTCTTCCTCTTTCTTGGTGTGAATGTGACATGGAAAATCCAACACATCATTCCCTGCTTGATCTTTCACCTTCTTGGGGGTCCAGGGCCCCTTAGCTTTTCCTTTAAACTTTCCTTGGATCACTGCTGCAGTTTCACCAGGTCCTGCAGGCTCAGCTTTATGTTTCTGTTTCCGATTGGATTTACCTCCTCCGGTGTCTTGGCCGACTGGTTTGCTCTTGCCACTGTGGAGTCGGTCTTCTTCTTCACCATTTGCGTACCGAGTTGCTATTTCCATCATTCGGGTCAGGGTCATGTCTCTTGTCCGACCGAATTTCAGGTTAAGATCACGATACCGAACGCCCTCCTTGAAGGCGCACACTGCTTGATGCTGAGACACATTCTCCACTGTGTGATGCAAAGTGGTCCACCTCTGGATGTAATCTCTCAAAGTTCCATTCGGTTTTTGCACACAATGCAGTAATTCTACCAACCCTGCACGTTGTTTACATGTAACTTCAAACGTTCTGACGAACACTCGGGCTAACTCTTCCCAGCTGAATATACTGCCTGGAGTCAACTGATTCAACCAGGCTCTAGCTGATCCTTCAAGCATCAAGGGGAGGTGCTTCATGGCCACCTCATCATTGCCACCACCGATCTGTACAGCCACTCGGTAATCCTCAAGCCAAGTGTCAGGCTTGGACTCACCAGTGAACTTGCTAACTCCAGTCGCCAACCTGAAGTTAGGAGGAATCTCTGCAGCCCTGATGGCTCTGCTGAAACACTCTGGACCGGAAACAAGAACTCTGCTGCCAGTCAAGCGATCTCTGTCAAGTCCCTCTCTGTGTGCTCTGTTCCTGTCGACCAGACCTTGAATGAGAATCGATCTCGCATCAAAACCTGGCTCCCTTGGGTCGACTGGTACCCTTCGTTCACCACTGTGCGGGCGCCTGTCATCATATTGCCGGGGCACATATGATCCACTCCATGGATGAGGTGTGGGCACCCGACGACGGTCATCACGGTCGAGTTGGTGATCATACTGCTCGTGGTTCCGACCCACGTACTGATCCTGGTGATGCCCACTTCCCTCATGCCGCAGGGGCGATCTTGGGCTGTGTGCCGACTGAACTGTATCGGCCATCACAAATCTGTTGTGTATTCTGTTATGCGACTGAGATACTGATGTGTTATGCTCTCCTGTTGCTCGCAGCCACGCTCTGATTTGCATCAAACCTCTTCCAGCCCCCGACTGAGACGGCTGAATAGACTCTGCTATACAGGCAGCGGCTATAAGATTCTGAATTGGAGTGCGGTATACCTGTGGTTCAGGCGGAAATAGTTGTCGTTGTCGTCGACTAGACTCAGGGATCTGCCGCCGAGCGCGCTCGTCGAGTGTATGCTGAAGGTTCTCCAGTCGAGTGCGCTTAGCCAAAGTGGCCAGGCGCGCCGCCTCCAAGGCCCGAGCCTCGGAGGTCTCTCCGACGATGGGCGTGTGGAGTGCCTCCATGTTGCGGCGGTGAAGTTCCTCCCTCTACTGTGAGGTGAGGGCTTCAGGATGATACTCCTCATGAACCTGCGATGGATCAGAGCTGCCGTCGCCCCCGTCGACGCGATGAAAACCAGGCGGGCTGCGCGGCATGTTGACCATTAGGGCTTATGTCGCAGGGTCGCTGCTGTTGCATTCGGACAGGGTCTCAACGGAGCCAGTCGACAGATCGAACAGGCCGTAGAGAGTTTCGTCGGGCTCGATTGCCGCGACTTGGGGGCGGCCGACTGGCGTGCCACCGCGTGCTTCACCCACCGCTGAAGCCGCGACCGACCAGATCGCTTGTGACGGCGCACAGCAGGAAGCGAAGACACTGCAGGAGCCGACCGATACTGGGTCGATGGCTGCCGCAAAAGGACGCCACGAACGCACGCGTGAAAGTGCATCGCCCCACGGACGGGGAGCGCCTCGACGTCGAGAGGGGCTTCCTGGAGCCAGGCGGAGTCGCCGGAGACGAAGACGAGCGCGCCGAGACGGATCTCGTGGCCCTCAGCCAAACCACCGCCGGAAAACATGATGATGGGAATCAAAAAAAATGCAACCTCACCGGAAAATCGCAAAGACATTGCCCCATGGTGGGCGCCAACTGTCGTGGTTCTAAGTTTGACAGTAGAATATGGGGTATGTATGGAGAGGCAAGATCCTAGCTACGGTGAGGTTGTGCACGCAAGATTCACGAGTTCAGGCCCTTCGCGGAGGAAGTAACAGCCCTACGTCTCGGTGCCCGGAGGCTCAGTCGATTGGATTATGCGTGAAGTTACAGGGGGTGCAAACCCTTGTGCCAGTGGAGGGGGTGGCTTATATAGAGTGCGCCAGGACCCCAGCCAGCCCACGTCACAAGGAGTTCAATGTACATAAAGAGGGAACATTACTGGTAACGCCAGCATTAAAGTCATATAAACGATCATTAAGTGTGACGCCCCGAGACCGACGCTCCAGAAGACTTCCAGCTATTTCGAGTTTTGTCGTGTGATTTGTTTTGTTTGTGCATTCATCATGCCATCTCTTGCATTTCATCATGTCATCATACGCATTGCATCCACATGTTTTCTTAAAACTCGTAGTCGTTCGTAGTTGCCGCGTCCCCTGCCGTCGTTGACCGTTTCGAGACCAACCGGGTTCTTGTTTCCCTCTTATTTGTTCGCCTTATCTCTCTGCATAGTGCATAGACCCCTTGTGTGCACGTCTGAAGTTGTCCCGAACCCGAACCGGACTACCGTTACCGTTGGGTCCGGATCATCCCCTAACATCTACAAAACATCTCCGTTTTCTTATTTAGACTCCCTATCTATTTATTTCTCAACCGTCCGATTAAAATCGGAGGGACCAAATACCCCTACCTAAAAATCCATCTGCTATAAATAGTCCTAACCCTAGACCAATCCCTAAAACCTAGGCTTCTTGTCCCATCGCGCCGCCACCCGCTCAATCCCCATCGGGATCACCCACAGCCAACCACCATCCTCTCGTGCCTCCCTCGTTTTCCCTCGGCGCCGTCGCCACCCTGATCCTCTTCCTTGGGATCCATCCCCGACCCAGCCACCTCGCCCGAGCCTCCTTCCAGGGTAGCCGAGGACCTCCCCGACCCCGCTGTACCTCGCCGCTGTTGCTCAAGGTCACGCCGCCGATCCCCTTGCCCTCTCTCTTTTCTTTTCTCTCTCTAACCTCTCGGCATCTCTCTTCATCTTCCTCCCAGGAACAAAGCCATGGCGCCCGAGGCCTCCCCTGGCTCGTCTCGTCGGAGCCCTTCCAGCAGCTGCTCCAGGCCGTCGCCCTCGTCCCTCCTCGTCCTCCAGCAGCTCCTCCCTGTGCGCCTCCTCTGGTTCCCGAGGCCGAGCCGCCCCGTGCCCGCAACCCTCGCGCGAGCCGGCAAGCTCTTCTGCCTGAGCCGGCGACCAACCCGCAGGCCGCGCCCTTTGGTGACCCCGCCGTCGGCAACAACGTCCAGGACCGGCCTCGTCCCGCTCCTCTCCTCCCATGTCTCTCTCCCTTCCCTAACACTCTCTCTCACATCTCTCTCTCTCTATACTTGCCACAGCAAGGAACTATCGAGCGCGCCAAGCCCTGTCGCCAGGGACCTCCTCTGCGCCCCATTGACCTGCGGCTCCACCGCCCCGTCGAGTTCCCGGAGCCACCGCCGCCTCGCCAGCGCCGCTCGCCTCCACCGTCGTCCTCTGCATCGCAGCCGTGCAGGACCGCGTCGACCTCCCCTGCTCGCCCGCCTCATCCCTGTGTTGACCCGCGCCTCTGCCTCGACCGCTCGTCCCCCTGCTTCGCACGCTGGGCCGTGTCCCCTTCGCCAGACCGAGAGGCCTAGCGCCAAGCGAGCCGCCCTGCTTCCTCGTCGGCCCAGATCCGCCGGCCCACCGCTCTGCTTCCCCTTCGGCCAGTTTTGGCCCGATGTGAGCAGCTTCCCCAGCCCAGTTCAGTTCTGTTTCGGCCCATGTATTTTTTTCCTGCGCTGCGAATTTGTCTATTTATCCCAGGATTTACAGTTTTACAGAAAAACCCTCAAACATCATGCATATATTAACTCTTTAACAGTGCATCATATGTAAAAACTTTATATATGAAAAATGCTCAGAATTTTATCTAGTTTCATAATATGCTGCTTGCATCCATGTTTAAAATGTTTACATTGCTGTTTGATTAAATTTGCTCAAATGCCATGTTAAAATGATTTATTTCATAACTAAATAACCGTAGCTCGGATTTTAATAAATTATATATGTAAATGGGGTAGGAAAATGCATAGATTAACATGTTGCACTTTATTTTCCTGTTTAACAACATTAAAATTGTGTTTATGGCAGAACAGTAGCAAATCTGAAATATGCATATGGGGATTTTCCGGAATTGTTGTTTGTTGTTCCGGTCTCATTTAAACTTGCCTAAATAGTTAGTTTACTTATGCTTCACCTCTTGCCATGTTTAATCAACATTTAATATTGTTGGGTACATAACCGAGAGAGAACTAAATGAGTCATGTGGTGTTTCGTCAATATGCAACTCGTTGCATATTGAGCTCCACTTAATTTGTAGTATTGTTTGTGCACTTTGCCATGCCATGCCTCATTAAACCGGACATGCATCATACTTGGTTGTGCATCATGCCATGTTTATGTGATGGTTGTTTACTATGTTGTTTGTTTCTTTCCGGGTTGCTTCTCTCGTTAGCTTCAGTTTCGTTCCGGAGTTGTCAGGATTCGTTCGACTACGTCCGTTTGTCTTCTTCATGGACTCGTTCTTCTTCCTTGCGGGATCTCAGGCAAGATGACCATACCCTCGAAATCACTTCTATCTTTGCTTGCTAGTTGTTCGTTCTATTGCTATGCCGCGCTACCTACCACTTGCTATATCATGCCTCCCATATTGCCATGTCAAGCCTCTAACCATCCCTTTCCTAGCAAACCGTTGTTTGGCTATGTTACCGCTTTTGCTCAGCCCCTCTTATAGCGTTGCTAGTTGCAGGTGAAGATGAGGTTGGTTCCATGTTGGAACATGGATATGTTGGGATATCACAATATCTTTTATTTAATTAATGCATCTATATACTTGGTAAAGGGTGGAAGGCTCGGCCTTATGCCTGGTGTTTTGTTCCACTCTTGCCGCCCTAGTTTCCGTCATACCGGTGTTATGTTCCTTGATTTTGCATCCCTTACGCGGTTGGGTGATTTATGGGACCCCCTTGACAGTTCGCCTTGAATAAAACTCCTCCAGCAAGGCCCAACCTTGGTTTTACCATTTGCCTACCTAAGCATTTTTTCCTTGGGTTCTGCAGACTCAAGGGTCATCTTTATTTACCCCCCGGGCCAGTGCTCCTTCGAGTGCTGGTCCAAACCGAGCGATGTCCGGCGCCCCCTGGGCAACCAGGGTCTATGCCAACCCGACGTCTTGCTCATCCGGTGTGCCCTGAGAACGAGATATGTGCAGCTCCTATCGGGATTTGTCGGCACATCGGGCGGCTTTGCTGGTCTTGTTTTACCATTGTCGAAATGTCTTGTAAACTGGGATTCCGAGACTGATCGGGTCTTCCCGGGAGAAGGAATATCCTTCGTTGACCGTGAGAGCTTATAATGGGCTAAGTTGGGACACCCCTGCAGGGTATTATCTTTCGAAAGTCGTGCCCACAGTTATGTGGCAGATGGGAATTTGTTAATATCCGGTTGTAGAGAACTTGACACTTGACTTAATTAAAATACATCAACCGCGTGTGTAGCCATGATGGTCTCTTTTCGGCGGAGTCCGGGAAGTGAACACGGCTTTTGGGTTATGTTTGACGTAAGTAGGAGTTCAGGATCACTTCTTGATCATTACTAGTTGACGACCGTTCCGTTGCTCCTCTTCTCGCTCTTATTTGCGTATGTTAGCCACCATATGTGCTTAGTGCTTGCTGCAGCTCCACCTCACTACCCCCTTTCCTACCCATAAGCTTAAATAGTCTTGATCTCGCGGGTGTGAGATTGCTGAGTCCTCGTGACTCACAGATACTTCCAAAACAGTTGCAGGTGTCGAGGATACCAGTGCAGATGACGCAACTGAGCTCAAGTGGGAGCTCGATGAAGATCTTGTTCATCGTGTTGTTTCTTTTCATGTTGATCAGTAGTGGAGCCCAGTTGGGACGATCGGGGATCTAGCATTTGCGGTTGTCTTCTTTTATTTTGGTTCCGTAGTCGGACCTATGTGTGTACTCTGATTGATGTATGATTTATTTATGTATTGTGTGAAGTGGCGATTGTAAGCCAACTCTTTATCCCATTCTTGTTCATTACATGGGATTGTGTGAAGATGACCCTTCTTGCGACAAAACCACAATGCGGTTATGCCTCTAAGTCGTGCCTCGACACGTGGGAGATATAGCCGCATCGTGGGTGTTACATTAAGACTATGAGTGAACGCCCGACCGTTGTCATTCAGAGTGACTTTAGATCTTCTGTTCTCCGAGTGGTTTCTGGTATGGTCGAATGAATATATCTTGGTTGAATGGAATTGGGTTATCCGGGTGAACCCTCAGTCGAGTGGGTTGTGTCCTGTGGTGATTTCAGTCGGTAGAATCTGCTGCCCTTTGAATGTCCTTGACTGTAGGGCAATGTCCTTGGGTAGGGTGCTTAGATCAGGTCTATTGCCCTACCCTAGGTACATGTCATCATCACCTCCAACCCTAATTCGACCTCCATAAATACACAAATATCCCCCTAACATCAAAGGGCCACCCAAAATACTTTTTCTGCCACCGCAAATTTCTGTTCTCGAGAGATCCCTTCTGGATGCCTCCTCCAGTACTCTGTTGGAGGGGGAATCGATCATGGAGGGGCTCTATGATGTCTACTACGCAACCTTATTCTTGTAGACTCATGTTGGGCCTCCAAGCGCAGAGTTTTGTAGGACTGTAGCAAATTTCCCTCAAGTGGATGACCTAAGGTTTATCAATCCGTGGGAGGCGTAGGATGAAGATTGTCTCTCTCAAACAACCCTGCAATCAAATACATGAACTCTTGTGTCGCCAACACACCCAATACAATGGCAAATTTTATATGTGCACTAGTTTGAGAAAGAGATGGTGATACAAGTGTAGTACGGATAGCAGATATAGGATTTTGTAATCTGAAAATATAAAAACAGCAAGGTAGAAAGTGATAAAACGAAGCACAAACGGTATTGCAATGCTTAGAAACAAGGCCTTGGGTTCATACCTCCACTAGTGCACTCGCTCAATAGTGCTAACATAATTGAATCATATAAAAATCCCTCAATGTGCAAAAAGAGTCACTCCAAAGTTCTTATCTAGCGGAGAACATAAGAAGATATTGTTTGTAGGGCACGAAACCACCTCAAGGTTATTCTTTCCGATCAATCTATTGAGCTATTCCTATAACTGTCACAAACAACCCTAGGTTTGTAATAAAATAACACCATATGATACGCATCAACAAACTTTAGTGTCACCTAGATACTCCAATGCCCCCACAAGTATCCGTGAGTCAATTATACGATACGCATCAAACAACTTCAGATACATAATATTCAATCCAACACAAAGAACTTAAAAGAGTGCCCCAAGATTTCTACTGGAGAAAGTAGGACGAAATCATGCACCAACCCCTATGCATAGATTACCCATATGTCACCTTGGGAATCCGCGAGTTGAATGCCAAAACATGCATCAGGTGAATTAATATAATACCCCATTGTCACCACGGGTATTCATATGCAAGACATACATCAAGTTCTCAAATCCATAAAAGTATTCAATCCGATAATAGTGAAACCTCAGAGGTAAAAACTCAATTCATCACAACAAGATAGAGAGGGAGAAACACCATATGATCCAACTATATTAACAAAGCTCGTGGTACATCAACATCGTGCCAAATCAAGAACACGAGAGAGAGAGAGAGAGAGAGAGAGAGATCAAACACATAGCTACTTATACATGCCCCTAGCCTCGAGGGTGAACTACTCCCTCCTAATCGAATATGGCCCCCTCTGGCAGGGTGCCAGAACAGGGCTCTAGATGGTATTTTGAAGGTACATAGGCTTGTGGCAGTGGAGTCCAAGTTCTAGGATTATTTTTGGAGGTTTCTGTATTTATAGGATTTTTTGGTGTCGATCTCACGCCAGGAGGTGCCACAGGGGGGCCACAAGCCACCAGGGCGTGACCACCCCCCTAGGCGTGCTCAGATGGCTTGTGGGGCCCTCGTGGCTCTTCAAGCCCTCCCACAAAGCTTCTAGTGCCACTACTGCAGGATGCTGTTAACGCGACACTACGATCAGAGACCCTTCGACGAAACTGTGTGTGATGCCATAATCGCAAACGGTGGTGTAAAAAACCATCAAAAAGGTGCAAAACGTTTGCAATGGAGGATGCATCAAACACGGTTAAGATTTTAGTTGCGTGTGTGATTCAAGGCATACGGTTCAGTTCAATTAACCGTTTTCGATGACGAGGAACAAAAGAAAACGGCAGCCAGATGAAGGCGTGTGCGATGTACAGCATACGGTTCACTCGGATGAACTGTTTGTGATTAGGCAACACAAAAGAAACGGGCAGCCAGATGAAGGTGTGTGCGATATACAACATACGGTTCACTCGGATGAACTGTTTGCGTTGACACATGAGAACAGAAACGGTTCAAATGAAAAAAATGTGTGTGATACGCGGCAAACAGGTATGTAATCAGAAATGTGTGTGAATACCGATAATAACACAGACGGTTGCTGCTAATAAGACGTGTGTGTTGTGGGATGGGATTGCATACAGAACAACAACATATATATATACACACACTTATAAGGACATGCTTGCATAACCAAATTAAACATCCACTTACATAGGTGGCTACTACAACCATGGCATTTGCACACACCAAAGTAAACTATTACATGCATAATTACATAGGTGGCTACTACACACATGACATTTCCACACACAAATAAAGTAAAATATATATTACATGCATGATTAACTAGCATAAACGATCATCTGATCATCATCTACTTCTTGTGATGCTTGCTCTGCTTGTGGCTCGATCCGGGCTCGTTGATTTGGGTAACGAGGCACTTCCCCATGTCAACGATCCGCCTGTGCATCTCGTAGCATGTGTACACGCTCTTGGCCGCAAACCTGAGGTGAGGTTCATCCAATTGCCGCATCCAGGCCCCGTGCCAGGATACAGGACTTGTTCTCTGGGCATCCTGCTTCATCTTTTTGTAGTAGGGGTCGATGATGGCCGAGGCGAGTTCGACCAGGGAGTCCTTCTTTGTGCTGCCCCAGACCCTATAGTGGTCACGGATTTCGACAAGGTTCTTGCAGGCCAAGCCCGTAACACTGAGCGCTTTTACATCGTTGGTGGTATCCACCGTGGCCAACTTGTAGTCAGTGCTGTTGACAAACCTGCTGAAACGGTCGCAAGGCTCTGTGGCCATGCAGTAGTGGTAGATGAGGACATGATGGCGCACGCACAACTGGGCGACGGCAACCTTCTGATCTATGCCGGGACGACCGGCGCTGTACTGGAGGTTGATGCCGACCACCTTGTACTTGTCTCCAGCAAGCAACTGCTCAACGCTGTTGATGTAGTCGTCCACCACGGCCGGGTCAATGGTGTACACCACCGAGAGATCCGTCTCCCTCGCGTGGGTCTCCACTCTATGCTCCCCGAACTCCATTGGAGCGTCGTTGGACATCCCCTCTCTATGGTCATCGTGGGTGTGCTTGTTGTGTTGTGGGGCGCGATCGAAAGGTTGAAGAGATTAAGGTTATAATGGCCACGGGAATTAAAGGGGAAGCTGGACGGCCACGAATATCGGCAGGCCCTGATGGCAGTTCTAATTTGCGGCGCGTAACTCCATCGTGTCGCACGTAACTACATCGCGTGGCAACGCGCGTGGCGCAACCGCATGCATACGGGGGCCCCGATGTGATCGTGCTCACGCCCAACCGTTGGCAGAGCACGCGTGGAGGGACGCGAGCAGAGCGCTCCGCGGTCGCCTCAATGGCGAGCAACCATATATATATATATATATATATATATATATATATATATATATATATATATATATATGCATATAGCAGTTGAACGCGCAAGGAAAAGCTGTCCACAAGCCGAGCGCGCCGACGGATGCGAGCGGAGCGCGCCAACGGACGCGAGCAGAGCGTGCCGCGGCGCCAAACGGCGAGCACAGCGCGCTGCGGCGCCTAACGGCGGGATAGACCTTCATTCAAGCCAATCAAAATAATACTGGAACGGACTTGTCTGTATTGAGCAAAGGGATCGCACATGTCCGTATTGACTGGAACGAGAATGCAATAGCAAAATAAGAATTAAGGCCACGATGATGCGATCGCCAGTGGTGGTTACAGGAGGCAAGAAGAAAGATGCATCCATCAACGTACAACCTCCTCCTCCTCAACTCAGTCCGCCGGCCGGGCCACCGACCGGCGGCTAAGCAGCGGCGGCTTGTGCGGCAAGGTCAAGGTGCTTCTCAGCTAAGGCTTCCAGCCGGCTGAAGAAGGCCAACGTCATAGCATCCTCACTGGCCTTGTAGATACCTATGTACACGATTCACTCGTACACATGGATGTGTAGGTCGATGTTTCTTACAAATGGAGGCGCCTCGCGGCGAGCGCAACCTCCAGGTGGACATTCCTCGTGGCGTCGGCGGGCAGTCGCAGGGCCACCAGTGCTTGAAAGAGGTTCTGACCATGGAGGCCGATTAGGGTGGCAGGCAATGAGGAGCCTGGGCGCGCGGGCTGGAGGAGTACGGCGATGTCGTCCGCGAGCTTTTAGACAACGGTGAACCTGTTGGTGGTGCGAACGATCATCTGGTCCAACTGAGAGTCGTAGCTGGCGTCGATGGCGGCCATCCACCAGCCGGTCGCCAACACCGTATGGAGACGATGCACGGTGCCATGCCGCAGGCCGGCATCGTGGACCATCTGGCACGGCCGCTAGCTGCTCGCGCTCATTGCCGCCATGGGTCTGGAGTGGGCACTTTTGCGCTTAATAGTGTAGGTGCTTAGGCAAATGCTTAGGTGTGTACAATGTCGTAGATGCATTGGAATGGAGGGGCGCCTTTATATGAGTGCAAACTGCGTTGCATTGACATCGTGCTGCCTCTTTTCCCGGTCCTCCCATTACTTCCCTCATGCATTCACACGATGCTAATTGAAGGAGGATGCATCATTGGCCGTTCAACGTTTCAAGAACCGCTACCCTCTCCCTCGTCTGCATTAAAGCCATATAGGGAACTGCGCCGCCTACTATCAAATCAAATAGTACTGCGCCGCCCACTGCACGCCTGGCTGAACACGCCTCCTCGCCTCCATCTATGCTTAATTACTGAATTTTAGTTGCAAAAATTAGATATTGCTAGTGATTTCTAGCTTCATATTTTGACAAATCGTAGTGTTACTAGGTTGGCAAATGGCAATGTTACTAGATCAACAAATGTCAATCTTTCTAGTTTGACAAATGGCAACATACCCAATCTAACATATGCAAATCGCACCAAATTGTTTGTAAGTGGTTCACACGGGTCATCCAAATAAACCGTTTGTGTTCAAGAGATGCACAAATCATGCTCTCACTTTGCATACGGGTGTTCTATCTGAAACCATCATGCTTGTTGTGAGAAGCTCCGGTTTGTGAGAAGCATATACCCAAACCTGCCCCAAATGGGAAAAAAATTACCACAGCATGTTGATGCCGCTCCATGATAGCGTGCCAAGTTTCATGAATTTCATATGAGTTTTGGATTTACTAGAATTTAAAAACCAGGCATCTCAATGTTTTGCCGGCAATCAACGGTGCCCTGGTGTTTGAAATTCATTCCCATTTCTTGCATGGGACCTAAGCATGCACCCAAGGACACAGATTTGATTTTTCAACCAATTTATATGCACTGGAGCATGTGCATGTAGTTCAAATTTGAATTATGCACATAAATGCATTGAAAACTCGGTTAATGCATAAAATGCCCAAACGAACCCCGAAAAATCACAAAAATCCACACAACACTCCTGTTGTTCTATGTTGACACGAGAAACAAATTGAAAGCAATAAGAGGCAATGGATATCGTTTCGTCCCCAAAGGTGGGGTGTTCCCTACCGAAAACCATCATGCTTGTTGTCAGAAGCTCCGGTTTGTGAGAAGCATATACCCAAACCTGCCCCAAATGGGACAAAAAAATTACCACGGCATGTTGATGCCGCTCCATGATATAATGCCATATTTCATGAATTTCAGACGAGTTTTGGATTTACTAGAATTTAAAAACCAGGCATCTCAATGTTTTGTCGGCAATCAACGATGCCCTAGTGTTTGAAATTCATTCCCATTTCTTGCATGGGACCTAAGCATGCACCCAAGAACACAGATTTGATTTTTCAACCAATTTATATGCACTAGAGCATGTGCATGTAGTTCAAATTTGAATTATGTACATAAATGCATTGAAAACTCAGTTAATGCATAAAAATGTCCAAACGAACCCCAAAAAATCACACAACACACCTGTTGTTCTATGTTGACATGATAAAAAATTAAAAGAAATAAGAGGCAATGGATATCAGTTCGTCCCCAAAGGTGGGGCGTTCCCTACCGAAAACCATCATGCTTTGTTGTGAGAAGCTCCGGTTTGTGAGAAGCATATACCCAAACCTGCACCAAATGGGACAAAAATTTAACCACGGCATGTTGATGCCACTCCATGATAGCATGCCAAGTTTCATGAATTTTAGACGAGTTTTGGATTTACTAGAATTTAAAACCCAGGCATCTCAATGTTTTGCCGGCAATCAACGGTGCCTTGGTGTTTGAAATTCATTCCCATTTCTTGCATGGGACCTAAGCATGCACCCAAGGACACATATTTGATTTTTCAACCAATTTATATGCACTGGAGTATGTGCATGTAGTTCAAATTTGAATTATGCACATAAATGCATTGAAAACTCACTTAATGCATAAAAATGTCCAAACGAACCCCGAAAATCACAAAACTTTACACAACACTCCTGTTGTTCTATGTTGACACGAGAAAAAAAATTGAAAGCAATAAGAGGCAATAGATATCGTTTCGTCCACAAAGGTGGGGCGTTCCCTACCGAAAACCATCATGCTTGTTGTGAGAAGCTCCAGTTTGTGAGAAGCATATACCCAAACCTGCCCCAAATGGGGCAAAAAATTTACCACGGCATGTTGATGCTGCTCCATGATAGCATGCCAAGTTTCATGAATTTCAGACGACTTTTGGATTAACTAGAATTTAAAAACCAGGCATCTCATTGTTTTGCCCGCAATCAACGGTGCCCTGGTGTTTCAAATTCATTCCCATTTCTTGCATGGGACCTAAGCATGCACCCAAGGACATAGATTTGATTTTTCAACCAATTTATATGCACTGAGCATGTGCATGTAGTTCAAATTTGAATTATGCACAGAAATGCATTGAAAACTTGGTTAATGCATAAAAATGCACAAACGAACCCCGAAAAATCACAAAAAAATCAACACAACACTCCTGTTGTTCTATGTTGACACGATAAAAAAAATTGAACGCAATAAGAGGCAATGGATATCGTTTCGTCCCAAAAGGTGGGGTGTTTCCTACCGAAAACCATCATGCTTGTTGTTAGAAGCTCCGGTTTGTGAGAAACATATACCCAAACCTGCCCCAAATGGGACAAAAAAATTACCACGACATGTTGATGCCGCTCCATGATAGCATCCCATATTTCATGAATTTCATACGAGTTTTAAATTTACTAGAATTTAAAAACCAGGCATCTCAATGTTTTGCCGGCAATCAACGGTTCCTTGGTGTTTGAAATTCATTCCCATTTCTTGCATGGGACCTAAGCATGCACCCAAGGACACAGATTTGATTTTTCAACCAATTTATATGCACTGGAGTATGTGCATGTAGTTCAAATTTGAATTATGCACATAAATGCATTGAAAACTCAATTAATGCATAAAAATGTCCAAACGAACCCCGAAAATCACAAAAATTTACACAACACTCCTGGTGTTCTATGTTGACACGAGAAAAAAAATTGAAAGCAATAAGAGGCAATGGATATCGTTTTGTCCCGAAAGGTGGGGCGTTCCCTACCGAAAACCATCATGCTTGTTGTGAGAAGCAGCAGTTTGTGAGAAGCATATACCCAAACCTGCACCAAATGGGACAAAAAATTTACCACGGCATGTTGATGCCGCTCCATGATAGCACGCCAAGTTCCATGAATTTCAGACGAGTTTTCGATTTACTAGAATTTAAAAACCAGGCATCTCAATGTTTTGCCGGCAATCAACGGTGCCCTGGTGTTTGAAATGCATTCCCATTTCTTGCATGGGACCTAAGCATGCACCCAAGGACACAGATTTTATTTTTCAACCAATTTATATGCACTGGAGCATGTGCATGTAGTTCAAATTTGAATTATGCACATAAATGCATTGACAACCCGGTTAATGCATAAAAATGCCCAAACGAACCCCGAAAAATCACAAAAATCCACACAACACTCCTGTTGTTCTATGTTGACACGAGAAAAAAAATTGAAAGCAATAAGAGGCAATGGATATCGTTTCGTCCCCAAATGTGGGGTGTTCCCTACCGAAAACCATCATGCTTGTTGTTAGAAGCTCCGGTTTGTGAGAAGCATATACCCAAACCTGCCCCAAATGGGACAAAAAATTACCACAGCATGTTGATGCCGCTCCATGATAGCATGCCATATTTCATGAATTTCAGACAAGTTTTGGGTTTACTAGAATTTAAAAACCAGGCATCTCAATGTTTTGCCGGCAATCAACGGTGCCCTGGTGTTTGAAATTCATTCCCATTTCTTGCATGGGACCTAAGCATGCACCCAAGAACACAGATTTGATTTTTCAACCAATTTATATGCACTGGAGCATGTGCATGTAGTTCAAATTTGAATTATGCACATAAATGCATTGAAAACACTGTTAATGCATAAAAATGTCCAAACGAACCCCGAAAAATCACAAAAAATCACACAACACTCCTGTTGTTCTATGTTGACACGATAAAAAAAATTAAAAGCAATACGATGCAATGGATATCGTTTCGTCCCCAAAGGTGGGGCGTTCCCTACCGAAAACCATCATGCTTGTTGTGAGAAGCTCCGGTTTCTGAGAAGCATATACCCAAACCTGCCCCAAATGGGACAAAATAATTAACACGGCATGTCGATGCCACTCCATGATAGCATGCCAAGTTTCATGAATTTCAGACGATTTTTTGATTTACTAGAATTTAAAAACCAGGCATCTCAATGTTTTGCCGGCAATCAACGGTGCCCTGGTGTTTGAAATTCATTCCCATTTCTTGCATGGGACCTTAGCATGCACCCAAGGACACAGATTTGATTTTTCAACCAATTTATATGCACTGGAGCATGTGCATGTAGTTCAAATTTGAATTATGCACATAAATACATTGAAAACTCACTTAATGCATAAAAATGTCCAAACGAACCCCGAAAATCACAAAAATTTACACAACACTCATGTTGTTCTATGTTGACACGAGAAAAAAATTTGGCAATAAGAGGCAATGGATATCGTTTCGTCCCCAAAGGTGGGGCGTTCCCTACCGAAAACCATCATCCTTGTTGTGAGAAGCTCCGGTTTGTGAGAAGCATATACCCAAACCTGCCCCAAATGGGACAAAAACTTTACCACAGCATGTTGATGCCGCTCCATGATAGCATGCCAATTTCATGAATTTCAGACAACTTTTCGATTTACTAAGATTTAAAAACCAGGCATCTCAATGTTTTGCCCGCAATCAACGGTGCCCTGGTGTTTGAAATTCATTCCCATTTCTTGCATGGAACCTAAGCATGCAACCAAGGACACAGATTTGATTTTTCAACCAATTTATATGCACTGGAGCATGTGCATGTAGTTCAAATTTGAATTATGCACATAAATGCATTGAAAACTCAGTTAATGCATAAAAGTGTCCAAACGAACCCCGAAAAATCACAAAAATTCACACAACACTCCTGTTGTTCTATATTGACACGAGAAAAAAAATTGAAACCAATAAGAGGCAATGGATATTGTTTCGTCCCCAAAGATGGGGCGTTCCCTACCGAAAACCATCATGCTTTTTGTGAGAAGCTCCGGTTTGTGAGAAGCATATACCCAAACCTGCCCCAAATGGGACAAAAAATTTACCACGGTATGTTGATGCCGCTCCATGATAGCATGCCATGTTTCATGAATTTCAGACGATTTTTGGATTTACTAGAATTTAAAAACCAGGCATCTCAATGTTTTGCCGGCAATGAACGGTGCCCTGGTGTTTGAAATTCATTCCCATTTCTTGCATGCACCGAAGGACACAGATTTGATTTTTCAACCAATTTATATGCACTAGAGCATGTGCATGTAGTTCAAATTTGAATTATGCACATAAATGCATTGAAAACTCAGATAATGCATAAAAATGTCCAAACGAACCCCGAAAAATCACAAAAATTCACACAACACTCCTGTTGTTCTATGTTGACACGAGAAAAAAAATTGAAAGCAATAAGAGGCAATGGATATCGTTTCGTCCCCAAAGGTGGGGTGTTCCTTATCGAAAACCATCATGCTTGTTGTGAGAAGCTCCGGTTTGTGAGAAGCATAGACCCAAACCTGCCCCAAATGGGACAAAAAATTTACCACGGCATGTTGATGCCGCTCCATGATAGCATGCCAAGTTTCATGAATTTCAGACGAGTTTTGGATTTACTAGAATTTAAAAACCAGGCATCTTGATGTTTTGCCGGCAATCAACGGTGCCCTGGTGTTTAAAATTCATTACCATTTCTTGCATGGGACCTAAGCATGGACCCAAGGACACAGATTTGATTTTTCAACAATTTATATGCACTGGAGCATGTGCATGTAGTTCAAATTTGAATTATGCACATAAATGCATTGAAAACTCACTTAATGCATAAAAATGTCCAAATGAACCCTGAATAATTCCAATTCTTTTATGATCACTGCAGATAAAAGGTCTAGCAATTCAAACATTGTCCATGGCCGATGTGACCCCATTATGAAATTCAAATCAAGACGAAAAATCAAGTAGATCCCACAGAGTTTATTATAACCAACCGTGTGAGATGCAGCACAGAATATCTTCGGACCGTGTTTGAATAAGGGACCGTGTGAGATGACACTTTACGCGCCAGTTTTTTGGCTGAAGCGATTCCAAATTTTCGGCTTCCGCGGAAATATCTACCTCCCCGCCCCCTCCCCCTTACCAAAAGCCACATTTCCCCTATTTCCGCCTTCCTTTCCAAGTTGAAACCTTCACTCCTCACTGGCGACCCTCCTTCACGCTGCTCGGCCTCGCCTATCCAGGCAGGTAATCCACACCCGACCCCATCCTCCTCCTCCTTACACATCCCACATGCCCCGACTGCCGGCGCGAGCGTGACACCTTCCACCCAAATCACCGACCCCTCCACCAAATAAGCGCCGGCCTAAGCCATGGTGCACGCAGTATAGCCAGGACCTCAAGGAGCATTTGGCAGCGGAGAAGCAAATCATGGCCGCACGCGCTGATGAGGTCGCGATGGCTGCCATTCGTGCCGACCCCTAGATCTTGGAGGAGCACCTCGCCGTCGAGGCCACCGTTGACGCCTCGCGCGCCGACTCCGCGACGCGGTTGGCTGCTTTAAATGATAGTTTGTGGTGTTTTCTCGAGGCCACCGTCGGCGCCTTCGACGAAGACTACGAGGCGTTTTCTTAGCATGCACGTGCTTACCTCATCTCGAGAGCCAGCAGGTTGGTGCCCGGAGCGGCTCAGGCAACTCACCACCACAACAAGGGCACCCACGATGCGGAGGCCTCGCCCTCTTCCATGTCCAAGGAGCCAATCGTCATCGATATCTCCGACAATGAAGAGTAGCTTGTCTTATTAGCTCACTATAAGGACCCATGTTCAGTTTGCTAACTACTGCCTTTCCTTAACAAATTCTAGTGAATTGTGCTATCTACTTTTACCATGCAATCTTCTGCTATAGTGTATATGTTCTTTATGTCGTGCAATGTGGTGTTCAATTAACTGCTTGGTTCAATTCTACAAATGTGATGTTCAATTCTTCAGGTTGCATATTTCCAAGTTGTTAAGCATGCTTGGTTTGATTAACTGTCTGATCTTCTATTAGGAGCGTGTTATATTGTTCAATTGGTGTTTAGTTAACTGCTTGGTTCATTTGTTGTGGCTTGGTTCACTTGTTGTGGTGTTTAGTTAACTGCTTGGTTCAATTCTGCAATGCGATGTTCAATTGTTGTGGCTGCGTTCTGTTATTGTATACCATGTGAGGAATAAACCAAATTTGGCTGTACTAAATACATAGAAACAAATACAATTGATATATTTCCAAGTTGTTAAGCATGCTTGGTTTGGTTAACTGTCTGATCTTCTATTAGGAGTATGTTATATTGTGCAATGTGGTGCTCAGTTAACGTTTGGTTCATTTGATGTGGTGTTTAGTTAACTGCTTGGTCCAATTCTGCAATGCGATGTTCAATTGTTGTGGCTGCATTCTGTTATTGTATACCATGTGAGGAATAAATCGAATTTGGCTGTACTAAATACATGAGAAACAAATACAATTGCTATATTTCCAAGTTGTTAAGCATGCTTGGTTTGGTTAACTGTCTGATCTTCTATTAGCAGTATGTTATATTGTGCAATGTGGTGCTCAGTTAACGTTTGGTTCATTTGTTGTGGTGTTTAGTTAACTGCTTGGTTCAATTATGCAATGTGATGTTCAATTGCTGTGGTTGCATTCTGTTATTGTATACCATGTGAGGAATAAATCGAATTTGGTTGCACTTAATACATGAGAAACATATACAAGTGCTATATTTCCTAGTTCTTAATCATGCTTGGTTTGGATAAATGGGTTTTCCATGTGGCTTGAATTAATCTGATGAATCTGCAATGTGCTTATTTTTCATCAACATATTTTACTGATAGCATGCGAACCCTCACTTAACCTGATGACTAACTACCTTATATGTGTTGCAGGGAAACAATGGGAAGCACTGAGGCTTAGAAGATGGTACTAACTATTATACCTTGCCTTTTTGTATTCCTTTGCCCCATTTTCAATATAGAGAAGATATTTATGCACATCCTTGTTTTCAGGCTTCACTAACGATTACCTCTCAAACCACCTCTGTGGTCAGGAGGCGAGGAAAGTTTTCATACAACACCCACGGTTCAATATTGAAGTGTTCCTGAAGAGGTTGAAGGATGGACAGTCAATCATCCACATGCACTGGCCTAAAGTTACAAAGACCTTCAACATGAATGAAGGCTCAATATTCGCCTTCCGCTTTAGCAGTTTTCCAGATGAGATGCATCTCTCTATGTACCGTCTATGATGCTAATTTCGAAAGGTTCTAGATGTTGCATGTGAAACTTGTTGCTGGTGCAGTTGTGTAATGGGGTAGCTGAGTGCTGAAGCTATATCATGTTGTACTCCGATGTATTTCAATTATGAAATCCTGCTTCCTTAATATGGAAATTGAATATATTATGTGCTTAATATGAATGTCAATTATATTAGTAAATGGATTATTAATAATAGGGCAATTAGCCTGCTAATTGGCCAATTAGCTTGCTAATTGGGTTTTCCTATTGCAAACGGTTAATGAGAAACCACCATGGGCGATGACCTCAGGCAACGCACACAGTTTCTAGGAATAAACCGTGTTGGATCAATGAACAATCACACACGACATTCTCTTCAAAACTGTTTGCGTTACGCCACCTTGCGCAAACGTTTTCCTTGTAGTGACTGTGTGGGATGTATATACGAACGGAAACGTTTAGTGGTGACTAACTGTGTGGGATGTACTTACGACCGAAAATGATTTCGCCTGTATAATTGTATTTTTTTAGCACTACTATACGTATTTCTATATTCGAGTGCTCGCCGGTCGCACACGACCTCATTTTGCTGAGCGTGTGTGCCAGGAGGGCATATCCCCAATGGTTTCTGGGTCGTGTGGGAAGGACCCCCCTATCACCCACACTCACTTGGCGACCGTTCCGAATGCCGTCGCGGAAAGGGGTTAAAAATAGTTTGTTTAGGACCGACGCGTACCAATGTGCCTCTTTCCTTCTAGAAAAAATCGTCAAAAAGTTTCATTGCATTTGCAGAACTTCTATTTCTGCACAAACAACACCACGGTAGTTCTGCTGAAATCATACCAAAATCATATAAAATAATTGTAAACATGGCATGAATACTTCATAAATTATAGATATGTTGGAGACGTATCACTCTACATCAACCTTGCTTCCCTTCCGATGATGTGTGAGTAGTTTAATTACCACTGACCTATGGGTCCATAGCTAGTAGCTAGACAACTTCTTCTCTCTCTTTGATCTTCAATACAATGTTCTCCTTGATGTTCTTAGAGATCTATTTGATGTAATGAATTTTTGGGGTGTGTTTATTGGGATCCGAGGGAATTGTGAGTTTAGGATCAGATTATCCATGAATATTATTTGAGTTTTATCTGAACTCTTTTATGCATGATTATTATACCTTCGTATTTCTCTTCGATCTAATGATTTGGTTTGGCTAACTAGATTGATTTTTCTTCCAATGAGAGAGGTGCTTTGTAACGGGTTCGATCTTGTGGTGCTCAATCCCACTGACAGAAAGGGACATGATAGGTATTGTATCGATGGTATTAAGGATGAAAATATGGGGTTTATTCATGCGTGTTGATTTTGTTTATCTATGTATCACTATGAGAGTTAATCCTTGCAATTAACCGCCAAGGGATTGACAACCCCTTGTTTGCGTTGGGTGCAAGTATTTGTTATTTTGTGTGTAGGTGATGTTCACGAGGTATTGCGTGGTTCTCCTACTGTATTGATAACCTTGGTTCTTCTTGACACAGGCTTTCGCCCCGCTTTATAGATAAAGCATACGTCCATACAACCACGCCTCAAACAAAGTCATAAAAGAGAAAAGCTAGGGCCACAACACAAAGACGCCCAAATGAAAGAAACAGAAACGACAAAGGCCACCAGGGGCAAGCTACGAAGCAGGCGGGAGGTCGGAGAGCCGACGCACGGTAGACACCAGGGCGTCCAGCAAGAGATGAAGACGGTCACGATCCCTCGGCCTAGCGAGCGGATGCCAGTACTGCAAGAAGGCAAGAAATTTGAAGAAAGAGTCAGAAGCACGACACGGGAACACCCGCTCAATCACCATCTTGTTGCGAGTAGTCCAAAGAGTCCACATCATAGCCGCGAAGATGAACCAGAACAGTCGGCACTTACGGCCAACCTGGGTGGCCCTTACCTACAGAAACTCTGCAAGGTCACGGGCCTTCCACTCTGGTCCTAGAGCCTCACGAACAAAGCACCAAAGTGCTTGCGCTACTACGCAAGAAAACAAAATGTGCGTTCCCATTTCGGGGACATGGCACAAAGGGCGAAGGCCATTGGCCGGACCATGGCGTTTCAGCACCTCGGTCCCCGAAGGGAGACGATCTCGTAGAAGCTACCATACGATGATCTTAATCTTCAAGGGGATCGGTGCCTTCCACAGTGGGGATAGCCACTGTAGAACCGGCACACGACATAATGTCTGATAGGCCGAACTAACAGAGAATTCACCCAAAGGAGAAAGGCTCCAAGAAACAGTGTTAGGGTCCTGGGACAAAGGAAGAGGGACTACTTCCCTCAGGTCTGTCCATTCCCGTACCTCATCTGGTCCGAATGAGCGGCGGAACGCAATGTTCCATCCCTCATCCAAAGCAGCCGCAGAAACAAGGATGGTCGGGTCGTCACAAATCGCAAAGAGCCTCGGGAACCGCAAGCGGAGAGGCTCGCCCTCCAGCCAGGGTCCAACCAAAACTGGGTCCCAGACCCATTGCCAACCAAGAAACGCAAAGCCAGCCTAATCTCTTCCTTGATGGCCTGAATAGATTTCCAGAACTAGGACCCAGCCGAGTGAGAGCAAGCCAGGAGGGGTTGTCTCTGCAAGTACTTGGAATCAATCTACTGGAGCCATAAACCCCCATCTCCCCGCAAGATCCGCCAAACCCAACGCAGCATAAGCGCAACGTTCATCCAGCGAGACGCAGGGATGCCCAACCCACCTCGATCCTTCAGCAAGCATATGTCAGCCCACTTCACATATGGTACTTGGGCTGACCATCCCCTGCCTGCCAGAAGAACCTAGCCAGCTCCTTGTCAAAGGAGCTATGTACACCTTCAGGCAAGATGTACATCCCCATCATATACGTGGGGAGACTGGCAAGGTTAGAGCTAATGAGGACAGTTGTGCTGCCTTTAGGAGTGAACCTACCGCACCAGGGCTCCGCACGGGATGCTACTCGTCCCACAAGCGGATCATACCCACTCACAAAAATCCTGGACTCAGCCAGGGGCATCCCCAAGTAGGATATGGGGAATGATGCCAACCTACGGTTGATGTTATCCGTGATCCGAAGCTACTCAGCCTCTGAGTAGCCAAGGACCACCACCTCGCTCTTATCAAAGTTAATCTTAAGTCCAGACTAAGGCATAGCCTAGTGGTGGGAAGGGGCTGATGCCTTCCCACCCACCCAGGTTCAAGGCATGATACTTGCAATTTGGGGTTGTTGCACCAATTATACTGTAGGGGGTTCCCTTACAGTCTTTCTGTCAAAAAAAATCTTAAGTCCAGACATTTCCTCAAAGCAGAGCAGAAGGAACTTAAGATTGACAATGTCCGAGTCCGAGCCTTCCACCATAATCATGGTGTCATCCGCATGCTGCAAGTGAGTAACCCCCCCCCCCCCCCCCCATCCGGGATGAGGTGACTAACTACACCCTTAAGGTGGCCGGCTAACTTGGCCTTATCTAGGATGCCCGCAAGGGCATCAACTGCGACGTTGAAAATTAGGGGGAATACTAATCTTGGTTCTTAACTAAGAGAAATACTTACCTCTATTGTACTGCATCATCCTCTCATCTTCGAGGAAATCCCCATGCAGCTCACAAGTCGCACCGCGCACCCTGACGGTGTCCCTCCCGGGCGAGTGGGGTTTCAGGTCCCCAAAAGCATCTGCCGGTTGTTCTCCATATCGCACTATCGGTCGGAGCTCCTTCGACGTGAGCTGCGGTGCATCACCCCCGGCGTCGAGGGTACACGGTGATATGTTCGTGTGTGAACAGACCTTTTTCCATTTGCGGGGTTACCGACAGGGCCTTCGGCAATACGTGCACATGTCCAACGCATCAAAGAATATATTTTTTAGGCCATGAGGTAAACAACGGAAAACTTCGGTTTTCCAGCCCCCTGCGTCACTCCTTCCCCACGGGCGACACAGGCAGCGACCCAGACACACCGAGGTCTCTAGACCCTACGCCTCTTCCTCTCCCTCACCGTCGATGGCATCTCCTATGGGCAAAGGTCGCGTGGAGCTGGCAGCTTCGGGGCCTTCGCCCGGTGGTGGGTGGCGCTTCCATGAGCAGGGGAACTCAAAGCCCCGGCTGGCGGGTGGTTGCCAGCAGGAGGCGCGGCGTAGCTCGTGCGTCTTGTCCTCTGTTGCGGTTGGTGGAGGGGTTGCGGCAGGTTACTTGGCGGTTGCCCGTGCATGTGTTCAGGTGCCCAGATCGGGAGGTGCTCATCCAATCCTTCTGATCTTTTGGGACTGTCTCCTTGGGTTCAAGGTGAAGCAGCCACATTCTGCTGCTGGCGAGGCATCACCAAAGCGAGCGGTGTTGGTGGCGGCTATGGCGTCTCCCACGCACTGGCGATGTTGATTTGCATTTCGTGCTCTAGTTTCGGCCATGTTGGCCCTTGAGCTGACGAGGCTGGGTAAAGCCCTCTCTGGTGAAGTGGTCTTGAGTATGCTTTGTTGTCTATAGTCATTGCGATGATCAATCCGAGATGCGGCGATGGCCGCCCTGCGGATTATGGTGGCCACCAAACGGTCTTCTGAGAGTTTCATCTCTTCAGATCTTCCGGTAGTGACTTCGGTGATGAGATGCAAACTATTGACGATGGCTTGACGCGGAGGAATCTTGTGCAGCGGCAACGATTCCAACGCATGTAGCTTTTGGATTGTGAAAAAGTGGCGGCGACAATACATGAGTGACTTTGATGATGGTGCTACTCGAGCATGCAGTCTTGAGCTCCGTGGTGAAAGCCTAGGTCTAACCCAAGTTGGTCATGACTAGCAATGGTGATGTTTTTACGTCGTACCTTGTTGAAGACATTGTTCAAATATGCTCAAACTGGTTCTTCGGGGCGAAAACCTAGATTATGGCCTTGAGTGGTTGGATCTGATGACGGCGGCCCTTAAATGTCGCCCCTTCCTAAAGGCGTTACTGTTGAAGAATATCGTCATCCATGTGATGCCATGAGATGGTTGGTGCGAATATGGTCATTGTTTTAGCTTGCCGATTGCAGATCTGACCACTTTGGGCCATTTTTTCTCCTTGCCTATACATAGCTTTGGTCTTATATGACTTTGCTATCTGCTGGCAGGTTGTTGTATGCGTGCGTTAATGTTGGTTGTGTGCATTCTAGCTATTCATAGATCGGGTACGTGCTCATTATGTTTGTATTCTCTTGATGCTTTATTTTGAGTCAATAAAATCTACCCTTTGCCAAAAAACAAAGAATTTTTGTGAAGGATTCGAACAGAAGTTCCGTAACTTTTGGACCGCAATAGCATATGGACATTGTGAGGGGTGGCATTTACGAACATTTTGCCGGCAGTTTCTTAAGATACGCCTCTCAATATTTTCGGAGACGCATAGCAGTTTTTCTTTTAAGAAGGAAATTTTGAGTCAAAAATAAGCAGAAATTTTGAGTAAAAAACAAGTAGAAATTTTTAGTCAAAAACAAGCAGAAACTGCCATCGTTTGATCTCGCGTCGCAACTAAAACTGCCAGCAGAATACATTTGTTTGGTATCCCCTTTGCAGGGAATGTAAACCAGGTAGCATTACCATAACTTTTTGATTGGCATGTGTTGTCCGGTTTTGGCAACATAGTATTTTCACACGTGATTGATCTAGCTGGTTAAAATTTAGCATTAAATTTTTGATAACGTTAAATTTCTTATGCAACAAGTTGGATTCTTTCGATCTATACTTCTTCATCAGCAATGGTTGTTGCTCTGGTGCGCTAGCCCTATGGGGCCTTAGCATGACGACTCCCAACTGTCTACTACAATAAGTTTGGCCTAGCTTCGATGCAGGAGAGGTGATTACGGCGGCGCGCCTTTAGCTCGCGCGAGTATGTCAACTTCAATTAATCGATCTGTATCGTAATAATTGTCGTGATTTTAGTTCAAGCATGAAAAATCATGATAAAATACTGGAATCGCAAGGATTTTCCATGCTTACTAAAGAATATCATCCTTGCGACAACATAATTTGTGATAAAAAAAAAAGTTAGGTTTATCATGCTAAAAAATTTGACATTCGATTTGCACCAAAATCTAACCCAATTTTCTCATCCAAGCATAATCTAATTTTGGACAACATAGGTATAAATTATACGACTTCCAAACCCAAATGATAGGTGCCACATGTGTGGCACGAAATAATACCGACGTGATGTTTTTTACACTAAAGTTGGCATCCGAAAAAAAAATACCAAAAAACTAAAACTTGACATCCAAACAGAAAATTGTCATGCTTCACGACTTAAGTTTTCATTCAGTTATAACTAAACTTGCTATAAAAACCGTCAGGGCGGAATTACTTCGTGCCGCACGTATGGCACTTACCAGGGTCCCTTCCAGAAACTTTTGGAATTTTGACGTGTAATTCACACCACTGTTTATTCAATACCCCTCAAAACATTCTCATTACAAACTGCTAATCAAGTGAAAGAATAAATTTAAATTGCAAAGAAAATTGTAAGGTCAGCAAACCGACTAAAAAAGCTACAACCCTCGACAGAAGACATCAATCGCAAATTAACGAACAAATCAAATTAGAGAGGAAACCAACGGCTCTGATCCTCTGTGACTAGCATTTGGGGAGATCAGCCGGTGGGGGGAGCAACTTCTGGTTCGGAAGGCTTCCGTCTAGTACCAGCCATGCCATTCTCAATCCCCATGTCGTGTGCACCTCCAAATGGCAATGCATGAACCATACACCTGCACGTACATGAATATGATAGGTAGTATGAGCATGGACATAAACATTCTTTCAGTACGGTTTGCATTTAACTCTAGGTACCTGGGTTATCGGCGAGGAAGCGGATGGCGACCCACCCGCCGGCGGGCACCCCAACGGTGTTCCGCTCTACCGGGTCGACGAGGTTGAACTTGGCCGGATCGTTCACGGCGTCGTAGTTGCCAAACCCTTGCCCGACCACAAAGAAGTTGAAGCCGTGCAGGTGCAGGGGGTGGCTCTCGAAGCCGAGGATGCTCGTGTCCTGCATCACCAGCTCCACCGAAGCGTTGAATGGCAGCACGAGGAGCTTGGTTCCCTTGGCCACGTTCGTGTTGTTCGGCGGCGCCCCCGTGTAGTTAAATTTCAAGAGGGGCGTGACCGGGAAGTTGGACCCGTAGACGCCCCGGGACACGCCGGTGAAGTGCGACTGAAGGAGCGCCGTGGAAGGGAGCACCAGGGAGACGTTGTTCATGGCCGCCGCGAACTGCGTTTTGTTGGTGGGCCCCTGGCACGTCGTGTTCGCGGGGCACGGGAGCGTGCCCAGCCCGACCGTGAAGAAGAACCGCTTGTCCACCGACCGTGGCACGGCCGCGGGGTACTGCGGCGTGGCGAGGCTGCGGAGCTTGGAGGTGAAGTTGGTGACGAAGCCGGTGTCGTTGAACCGCGGGAGAACTGGCTTGAACAGCGGCAAGTCCTTGTCAAAGCTTGACATGGAGGGGGAGCCGGGCTTTTGGTACTCGAGAATGCCCGCGACGGTGGTGTTATCGAAGGTGCCGGGCCTGATGGTGGAGTAGGGCGCGGCCAACATGTAGAAGTTAGCCTTGGGGTAGAACGGCTTGGCGGTGAGGAGTACGTTGGTGGTCTGGCCCGGGGAGATGATCAGGGTCTTGACGGTGAAAGGCTTGACGTAGACGGCATCGACCTCGACGACGGTGAGCGTGTGATTGGCGACGGAGAAGAAGAGCTCGTCGTTGAGCGCGGCGTTGACGAGGCGCAACATGTACGTTTTCCCCGGTTCAACCTTCAGTTTGAAAGTGTCTGCGACGTGTCACCATACACACAACACCTCTATAAGTAGCTGGCACGTTTTGCAAACCTGTGACTCACAGTGGCTACAAAGAAGAATAGAAAACATGTGGTAGTACCTTTGGCGGAGCAGTTGTAGAGCGGCCCAGGGAGCCCGTTGATGGTGAAAGCGTCGGAGATATTGGGTGCTCCGCCCGTCCGGAGCGCCTGCCTGACCACCGCCTCCGTGTCGGCCCTCCACCACTCGCCCAAGACGACCGGGACCTCCTCGTGCGGCGGGGGGAACGGGTAGGGCACGCCGTGCTTGGGGAGGATGACGATGGCGCCGTAGACGGTGGCGCGCAGCCAGGAGATGTGCGCGTGCCACCACAGCGTGCCGCGCTGCCCGGTGACGGTGAAGTCGTAGACGTAGCTCTGGCCCGTCTGGATGGGGCACTGCGTGACGTAGGCCGGGCCGTCGGCCCAGCCGCTCCGCAGCTGCCGGATGCCGTGCCAGTGCAGCGTGACGTTGTGCGCGACGCGGTTGGTGACGCGGACGACGACGCGGTCGCCTTCCCTCGCCAGCAGCGCCGGCCCGGGGTACTCCCCGTTCACCGTCACGATGCCCTTGGTGCCGCACAGCCTCGTCACATTCGCCATTTGCACCTGCATGCATGCAGAGGTACAAGGTTTCGATCAGGACGAGCACCATGCATGAATTCAATGTGATCACATCAAGATGCCGTAGGGAAACGCATGCAGAACGTAGATGAAATGAATCGTGGACATACGTTGAAATTGTAGTGCCTGGTGATGCTCTGGGCTTGGACGATGAGCAGCATCAGGGTTGCCATGAGGAGAGAGCAGGGAGCTGGAAGGCCGGAGGAGATAGCCATGGCCATAGCTTGTAGTCCTTTTGAGCTTCTGTATCTTGAGGCAGCTCTTGAGGAGCAGAGGACCAGATGATGGAGGATGGAATGAATGTTGAGACAAGCACTTGGGCTGAGTTTATATATGCACTGAACAGGAGGTCCCAAACGTGTGGCAACTACGTACCACCGGCCGGCCGGGCCATTTGCTTGAGGTACATGCATGAATGGTCGCATGACAGACAGCTGCCCCATGGCTTAGGCGGCAATTCTCACGGCTTCAAGCGAGAGAAGCTTGAGCTGGACTGCTGGAGCGTGCTCTAGCTTAGCTTTGGAGTGTGGCTAAAGCCAGTGCACTCGATCCTTTTGCCCTATCCTTTTGCCCTGTAGTTTAGTTTGCATGCCCGGGTCACGTACCGTTTCCATTGCAAAGCACACTCAGCGCGCATATGATACGTACATTAACTCAAAATTAGGCTGCGCAGCTTAGTTAATCGAGGCGATCACGTGTATGATACTCCAGCAAAGTTTAATAATTAGTTAGTCCAGGAAGATAAAGAACAGCGAGATGGATAGTTACTTCTGTTAGTTAGTCACCGTCACCACACCAACCTGCATAGCTAGCTAGCTAGCTAGTACTCCTATCTTCTTGTAAATAAATAAGTTCACTGGTCGCTAAGCAGTAAACGTCAGTTCGTCGTGCCAACTCCAGCGCATGCCAACTCCAGCGCACCACTCTAAATGGACGTCGGTTTGGTTCGAATTCTGTCCGTTTGAAACGGACAATGAAATCGTGTCTGGACCATTTTTGAGATGCGGTGTACGTGCGACCAACACGCGAACAGTGGCGGAGACGGGGGACCAGCAGAGGCCCTGGCCCCCTGACATTGGGAATTTGCTAATAATTCACTGATGAACAGTGCATAATTAGCACTATTTTGATGCTAAAAGTCTATTTTGCTATACTTTGGCCCTCCTTAACCTACTTTGACAGCACTCGGCCCCCCTATCCACATTTCCTGGCTCCGCCACTGCGCGCGGACGCATCCTTTGGCCGCATCATGTCCGCCTCTTTTTTCAAACGTAAATTTTCGAATAAACCACGCCCATAGTTCATGCCAGCGGCCCTAGTTCACGCCGGCAATATAGCCCGCCTACATGACCTCGTCGGCAACACAACCAGCGGCCGGCAACACAGCCAGCCTTCAAAATGAATAATTTTGTCGCCGGCAACACAACCAGCCTCCAAAATGAATAGGTTTCTCGCCAGCACAAAGCCAGCGGCCGGCACCCATGCCAGCCTCCAAAAAGAACGGACACGGCCGAACAAACCACCTAGTCCTCCTCTTGTGAGTATGATCCCGTACGAATGCTCTTCTTTCTCCTTTGTGCTTTTGCTCTTTGGGTGAGCTCGTCGATAAACAATGGCTCGCCCCCAATATCGAGGCCTTCCTCTTCTTCATCACCATCACCTTCGCAATAGATGTCATCTTCTTCATGCCACGAGTCACCATGGTCGTACTCAGCATGGTCGTGGGCCTCAATGTCTTCATCGGCAACGTACTGGCCGCGGCCATCCTGACTCTGGGTCTCCTCGGGATCGTAGGCATCGCCATGCCCACCCATCTGGAAGGCCTCGCCACGGCCCTCCTAGATGACATTCTCCATGATCTGGTTGTACTAGGGGTCGTCGACCGTTGGCGTTGGTGTTGGTGTGGGCATTTCGTCAAACGGGACGTGGGACGACAGCATGGTGGCTGTAGACATCGGTCGTGCTTGCTTTTGTTGCATCTCGACGGACGGCCGGCCGCTGCTGCTGGACCCCGGCGTGACGTTGAGGTCGATGACGGCCGAGGGGCGCGGGGTGGACGACGCGATCACGCCAACGTCCGGCGACCTCGAGAAACGGGTCTGGCATTCGCACCTTGGCGGAGGAAAATTGGGCGACAAAGGTGTGGTCCGCGATGTCGGCGAGGGGCACTGCGGAGGCCGGGCGACTGACAAGCCTGTGCTCGCCGGGCCGGCGGGCGCTAGCGAGAAACTCGCCGGACGGCAAATCCCAAGCATGAGGAAGGCATGCGCTTTGTTGACGATGTACTCCTCGTCGACTTCGGCCTTGCGCCGCGTAGCCTCCAACGCAGCGCGGTCGGCGGCGAACTTGGCCGCGGCGTTCTTGCCCTTGGCCGCCGCCCTCCGGTTCATCCTCTTGGCCGATTCCGTGTCCAACTTTGCGAGCTCTATCGGCGTGAGTTCCGACCGCGGCTTCTTCGGAGCCTTGGCCACCGCCTTCTTCTTCACCTTTCTGGGCGGGTCGACGGCCTGGACGCCGGAATTCGACGGGGCATCGTCCATGGCGGGAGGGTGGTGGGCGGGACGTGGAAGAGTGTTTGGGGGAAAATGGCGCGAAATGAGGCGCCGGGCGGGTGCTTTGTGCCACCGACGGGCGGGCCAGGGGTGGACAAGCGCGCGTCCCGCCCGTCCGCGCGTTGTCCGTTTCACCTCAAAAGCGTCCCAAACTTGGGATTTTTTTTTTGAAATTGTGATGATTTTTATAGCAAATTCGAAAACTATACGCCCTAATGCATAAAAATCGAAACTATGACCCCGTCGGCCTTCTGTTGGCCGAAGAGGGACTTTTCGGCCTACCATTGGCCGAAGTGGGCTCTTCAGCCTCCCGTTGGCCGAAGAGTGCCTAGCTGGGCCGAAGATAGTATCTTCGGCTTCCCGTTGGCCGAAAAGTGTCAGGGGAACAAAACGCAATTAATATGGCCTCACATGAAAAAGTTATCAACATGAAAAATCTTCGTCTCGTCGAAAGGGTTGATTTTGATATAAAATCTACTTAATACGAGGTCGTATGCAACCTGTAGAGTCAAAATAAGGTCTGGGGCAGAAGCTGCAGAGTTACTTCGGACAGACCGGATGTCAGAAAATTTGTCACGGGACACCCGGTGCACTCGGTGAGACGGTGTGGAATATAGAAGAGTACACAAATTTGTTCACGTTTACTCGGTGAGACCGAACCAAACCACTCGGAGGCTCCGAATGGATCCGAAAAATTGCCAAAGATTCCTGTCCGAGTTAAAGTTAGGATTTTTTATCCGAAAAATTGTTCGTCTGCACCGGGAAGACTACTTGCGTACCGCGCTTCCGGCCGGGTCTCCTTCGACGTGAGCTACGGACCATCACCCCCGGCGTCGAGGGTACACGGTGACGTTTTTGTGTGCATCACCCCCGGCGTCGAGGGTACACAGTGACGGGCCTGAGAGGTGACCATTGCCTCTACTTTGCATGGTGGATGACGCCACCGCCGAAAGTTTTGGTCTCAATTCCTGCCATCGCAACAGAGACATTTCTTCAATGCCGGCATGTGTCTCCCTGGTGCAGACGAACAATGCCCACATCGATTTATGAGGCGGCTGGACTTCCCGTACAATAAAATGACTAAAAATTATATCCAAAAATCTTTGGCAATATTTTCGGAGCCTCCGAGTGGTTTGGTTCTGTCTCATCGAGTGAACGTGACCAAACTTGTATACTCTTCTGTATTCCACACGGTCTCACCGAGTGCACCGGGTGTCCCGTGACAAATTTTCTGACATTCATTCGGTCTGTCGGAAGTAACTCTGCAGCTTTTGTCCCTGACCTTGTTTTGGCTCTACAGGTTGCATACGACCTCGGATTAAGACGATTTGTATATCAAAATCAACCGTTTCGACGAGGCGAAGATTTTTCATGTTGATAACTTTTTCATTTGAGGCCATATTAATTACGTTTTGTGCCCCTGACATTTTTCGGCCAACGGGAAGCCGAAGAGTGCTCTTCGGCCAACGGGGAGCACTCTTCGGCCAACGGGAGGCTGAAGAGCCTACTTCGGCCAATGGTAGGCCGAAAAGTCCCTCTTCGGCCAACAGAAGGCCGACGGGGTCATAGTTTCGATTTTTATGCATTATGGCGTATAGTTTTCGAATTTGCTATAAAAGTCATCATAGTTTCAAAAAAAATCTAAACTTGGACCGGGGATGGGTCAAAAGCGGACAGAAAACGAACAAAGGTCCGTTTGCGCCCGCGCGCTTGATCGTCTGGTATGTCCGTTTTGCCCCCAAACGGACGCACCCGAACAGCATGGGGTCGCGCGTTGGAGTTGGCCTCATGTAGTACTACTTGCATTCGTCCTCCTACGCTCCAGTGTGAATACACTGTGTTTCTTTTTTGTTTAACAGGAATACACTATGTTCATGTCCAGTACACCAACGTTTGCATGATCACTTCACAAATTTTGCATGGATATCTGGGCCTTCCGTGGATACAGTAGGTGCAACATGCCTACCTAGCTAGTTGTTGGTGTCTTTGACGTGTGCCCTCGACTTCTTCCCTTGTACAATTCCCAACGAAGAGAAGGATGCTTGACCCAACCCGATCGGCAATCTCCCTTGTATTGTATATTGTCGGTGAGGACCAGTTCATACCTTTCCATGCACTTCTTGCTTGCCGTTTTGTTTGTTTATTTATTATTAGGAGGGATGTTTGATCCGGTGCCAGAAATTGGCTAACCACTATTTTGGGTATAGCCAATAATTGGCAAAAACCAAACCACACTAAATGTAAATGGTGATAACGTTCTTAGAGGTACTCAAGACTAGGTCATCCAATAGATAGCCAAGTTTTTAGGTTTGTCGAATGCTTGCATGCTTAAATTAGGGTAAGAAAATATTGTCCAAACAAGTATAATTTTTATAGGGGGGTCGAGAGAAAATTGATATTCGGTTTGGGTAAGTTTAATTTATTTTGTTTCAGAGGTTACATTTCAAAATCTATTACACTACAAATCATGACATTTTAAAACAAAACAAAAAACATTATGTACTACTCTATAAAACAAGATAAATTGGCGAAGTCAAAAAACATAGCACAAATATGAAAATCAACAACGGGCAGTGCATACATGCATTGGATGTCAAAACAAGTTTTTTTTAGAGAGAGAACATGAGAGTTTGTCAAAACAAGTATTACTCCCTCCCTTGCGGAATAACTGGCGTGATTTTAATTCAAATTTGAACTAAAACCACGCCAGTTTATTTCCGAACAATGTGTGCTTGGAAAGCAGACAGGCCCAAGCAAAACACACGACGCGTGCGTTGAATTGTCAAGTAAACGGCCCAACCAGAGAGAGTGGGTAGGTTTGGTGTTGAATAAGGAAGTGGGCTCTTGGTTAGGCAGCCAAATACCCCTACAAAAAGGTTAGGCAGCCAAATTACGTCAAATCACAAAAACAAAAATGAACGGCTCAAAAAATTGTGCCATGTGTAAACTTTTTTTTTGAATTGTTTGGATTACTTACCTCATGTGTCAGTGGTTGTGTAAACTATTTAATACTATGTTTAAAATGTTCATAGATTTCAGAATTGATATTCATTTATAAAAAAGATAGTCATGCTTTTCTTTTGCGAAACACCGGATCTATTATAAAAGTTCATCGAAAGTACAAAGCACGTCAAATGTAATAAAAAAATACATCGAGGTCTCTGGACGACCACTGCGCCCTCGGAACAAGTTGCCGATGCGCCGCTAGTCAGTTTGACCTTGTCCATGACAGCCGAAAAGTTTTCTTGCACATGATCCTGCGGACCAGCGTCTTGGAATCGTAATCGTCGTCGTTGAACCCTTGGATCGATTTGAAGCACCGGCACCAAATCTCGCTGTCGCACACATACGGTGAGAAAACCTAACCTCACTGTCCCAAGGAGGCGGCAGAAATCTACATTGATGCTTCGTCGACTTTATCCTGCCCGCAAATTCAAGGACCAAAGCCCGGAAGACCAACTCAAAAATGAAAACACCGCCATCTGAACACTGACCTGCAAAGATAAAAAATCCTAACCTAAACTACTAGGCAAAGCCGAGACACCGAAATTCCCCTAACTGCCGCCAGCCGAGGCGCAACTCAATCAGATCTTGGGGAAGTGTATCAATGCTCACATCCGTTTCACAAACGAATGAAAACGGGAACAAATTTGAACATGAACCTGTTGGTCAAACGACACAAAAAACCCTCTGCCTCAATCTGAACCGTGACTCTGATATCACTTGTTAGATAAAACGAGACAGTCAAGACGCAAATTTGTTAAACCCTTGCAGGACAACCACGAACTTGCGAAAGCGTAACTTCACTATAATAGAGGAATTTACATAGAAAAAGTCAATTTAACCGAACTATTATACAGTACTAGTACCTTATATAACACGGCAGCAAGTTTACAAGAACTAGACGGTGGGACTACATGGTATATATATAGAGGCCAACAAATAAGAGTACTTGTATACTCATACGTGCCAGTACCAACACAAAGCTCTACAGCACTCAGTACTAAGTATAGCATGAGACATAGAATTCGTATCACAATTTTACACATTCACAAGACTAATCTCAGGCAAGTAGAATCACAAGTGATTGTTTCCGAATTAGAAATGAAAACCGGTTTCAGGACGGCGGGCATCCGACAGTAAAAAATGTTTGGCGCTGTTCCAGCTAAAATGTTCCCCAGTTCCAATCTCCAAACCTCTTCCATTTCTGCAGAATAATGTCAAGGCTTCCTTCTTCTATGGTGGTGCAAAATTGCACTGACGAATGAACGAGTCGTCGTAATCCACATATTTCGTCCAAAGCTGCCTGAACTGATTCATACCAATATCCAGCCAAGGCTTCATGTTACCATTGAAATGCACAACAGCAGCGTTTCTAATCTCCTCCATGCTGATGCTTGGAT